>NC_086330.1:233536112-233836112 GCF_032445375.1 Bacillus rossius redtenbacheri
TATCAAACAGAACATTTTCAATCAGCTTACTGATGAAGTAGCCTACATATGAATCTTGAAAATATAACTTGTGGTAGGACTGTGTATGACAAACTATATCCGTTCGAGGACAAAGTGAATAAGTGTGCATTCAAGACAATGGATACTCTTATTTACATATCTGACGATGTGATGCAGTTTGTTAAACAATAGTATCGAGAAACTCTGTTGGGAAGGAAAATACTTTGTAGGCAAAGGATCTGGTTGGTCTCTATCTTTAGAAAACCGATTAGAGCTAAGAATTATTTTAAGCCGCTGCAGGTCTAAATGTTTATAAGGTCACTAATTTTCACATGTATTTATGTAGTAGAATAGAAATTATGTAATAAATCGTATTTGTAAAAAGGTTTGTTTTTTTCGAATCTGACAATTTATATTAAATTGATGAGATATTTAATGGAATTTATTTAATTGCATATCGCAAAGTTCGAACCGAGGACATGAATCCATCGATGCAATTCAGTAAATTAATAAGTGTTTTTTTGATTAATTATGAACTTTTTCCGTAATTTTTTTATGTTAATTATTACAAATTTCGAAGATTACGGCCATCAGCGTCTTACTAGAGGCTGGTATCTGAGGAATTTAAGTCTCCTTTAGGACTTTTCACGATGTATAATTTAATAAGTATTTTTTTACATAAAAATTTTTTTTTGCTTTGATCAAGTATTGAACCGAGGACAGGAACTGATCGAATCAATCAGTGTATTAATTGCTGATATATTATTATAATTTTGGAATTTTTCCCGAATTTATAGCTAAATAATTACGAATTTCCAAGATGGTGGGTGCAACAGGAATAATAAATTATTACTGCACTCTATCAGGCAAAAGTTAAACTAATATGGTGGCAGCGCACTCTCGCAAATAGCTTGTGTACTACATGACACTTATCGCTCCTTGTATCGGTTACTGAAAACAAGATGGTGACAGAGGTCTCTAGCATGTGATGTGCGTTAACTAGCGCTCCTGGTAGCAAGTATTTAAAATAAATATGGCGGTTCTGTTTTTAACAGGCGATGCTATTATTCCTAAAATTAAATAAAATTACAAGTAGAATATGTCTCTTATTTTTAATATAGGTACCATATTTAATTCTCAGTCTGGTAAATGTCTCGATGACCGTGCAGTTAAATGTATATGTTTTCCAACCTAGAGATCAGAGATGCGATGGTTCGAATCACAGTGCTTCCAATATTTTTGAAAGAAAAAAAATTGAATATGTCGATAAGGACCATAATATCTCTGGTAGGTAATGGAACATCGACCTTATGTGATGAGACAGAACAATGCTGGCGCTCTCTAGGAGTAACCAGAAGAAACAAAGATGTTGGTATCCAAGATGGCGGCCTCCAGCAGAACAGAAAAAAACACGATGGCGGACATGATGTCACCCAAGATGGCAACCTCCAGCAGACGAAAACAAAATGGCCGACATGAATTCAGAATTGAAAAAATTTCTGTGAAACCAAATCCAAGATGGCGGACATGTTATTAGAATTTAATGTGGCCACCATAACGAAAATTGCAACATTATATAATCCAAGATGGTGGTCGTAACGAAAAGTTCTACGACAGCGTGCGTGACGTAAAGTGCTGCATTAGTGAGCGGGATGCTCGATTTAAAGATGGCGGATGCAAGGTCAAGGTCAAAGTTCAAGGTAAAAGTCATAGGTCTTAGTCAAGGTCATCCAAGATGGCTGCCGTGACGTCAGAGAGGTCGGTCATTGACCCAGCTCAAGCTCCACAGCCAGAAGCCAGGATTCGGTGCCCCCAAATCATACTATTTTCCTACCATTTAAATGATCATAAAATTACCTTTTATGGCTAAATTACCAAGGTTTGCCTTATCATCGCAGCTGTAACGGTCTGAAAGACTGGTGTGAAGGAACTGTTGGTCCAGCATTCAGTGCAGTCCTGATATGAAACATTCACACACTGAGTAGAATAGTCCACAGTGCCGCTTGAAGGTTCACTTACATTCCAATATTTCCCTGGCATTCACCTATGACAACCTTTGGGTTTAGTGCCATCCTAACAATGTTCATGTGTTAACCCCTTTCTCTTATCAGGATATGGGGAAGGGTAGTAGTATAGGATAGCCGGTCCTGCGTCCGGCTTCTGGCTGTTGATTGATGATTGTCGGTCCGCCATCTTGGATTGTGACGTCACGGCGGCCATCTTTGACTCAAAAATCCTCAAAAATGACTCAAAATGACTCAAAAATTCCCGTTTTAAGAAAAAATTTCCCGTTTTCGAGGGAAAAATTCCCGTTTCGAGGGAAATTCCCGTTTTAGTCCTTAAAAATCCCAACGGCTAGAAATGTCCTGATAGAGGCTTAAGCATCCTTAATTCAAGCCTCAGTTAAGCCTCTATCAGGATGTGACCTTGACCTTTGACCTTGACCCCGACGGCCATCTTGGATCCGCCATCTTGGATGACGTCATTGTGTTCTCGAACATTCCAGCGATGTGTTTTCCGCCATATTGGATTATGACGTCACCGTTGCAATTTTCGTTACGCCCGTCATCTTTAACTTTTTTATTTATTATCCGATTTTAATGAAATTTTTTTTAAAAATTATAAAAAAATTCACTTAATAAAATTTTAATCAAAAATATCGAAAAAACATATATTTACGACACGGAATTCGGAGTCCTCGGTTCGAACCCGACGAGTGCAAAAAAAATTAAAAATGGCGACAGGCTCCTTCCTCAATGGTGGATGCAGGCAGACTGACTCCCACCACTTTTTTTTTCAAAGCATATATATCGTCACCTAGTATGACATCATTTCAGCCATCTTGTCTTCGTTGCTGGAAGCCATCATCATTGTATCGTCGGCGAGAGTGCTCTGACGCCATGTTAGTTTAATTCTTATCCGATAGAGTGCAGTAATAATTTATTACTGTGACACCCGCCATCTTGAAATTTGGACGCCATCTTGAAAATCCGTAATTATTTAGCTATAAATTCAGGAAAAGTTCCAAAATTCATTAAATAAATCACTCATTAATTTACATATTGATTCGATCCGCTCCTTTCCTCGGTTCGATACCCGATCGATGCAATATTGTTTAATTTTATGTAAAAAATAATAATTTCAATAAACCATGTTCAACATTCGTAAAGAGACTCTAAATCCTCTACGAACATCAGCCTATCAGACATCAAGACCACCATATTGGAAATGTGTAATTTTAATGCTAGAGATTCGGGAAAATGTTCAAAATTCATTAAATAAATTTGTAATCCATATAATGATTGATTGGATCGACTAAGGTCCATAGTTCAATCCCTGGCCGATAAAAAACAACTTTAATTTAAAAAAATACTAAAAAAAAGTGTTAGGTTTGAGAAAATAAAAACACCACAAGTTCTTTTAAAAAACCTTTTATTACATACATACTACACTACTACAAGTACAAAAAAACACTGACAAATTACTAAAGCCTTTTGGATTCCTCGATTCAAACAGTCTTCTTATTGTACGGACTAAGCCTTTTACATGACTTTAAATGTCTATCCGATCCGTTCATCACCGCAGCCAGAGACGGACTGAAGTTCATATCACTTATATAGTCTCATTAGCCGGTACAACACATGAGTCAAATCAATAACCATGTTCATTATACTTCTCGGAGCATTTTTTATAATGACGATGTAAGCTATCGAGACGTGAAATTAGTTTATTGCACTTATTGCACTGAAATTGTATTCTTTGAACATTATTAGAACATCCGCTTCTTTCATGTCTGCGAGCATTTGAGGTGATAGTAAATGATGCGCCACAGTATTTGCACTGATGCGCAGTACGCTCTTCATTAATTGAAGTATTCAATGCTGATGAAACTTCAGCTGATGGTGGAACAGCACATATCGAAGTCTCCTCCAGTGTTGTCATCGGCGTTGTCAACGGGATCTGCACCTTCACCATCGTAGCTGTCGTAAAGGTTCCCGTAGACGATGGTACAACCTCCGAGTTCGACGTTAAAGTCGGTAACGATGCCATCGAAGTCTCAAGAACAGGCAATAACACGACTTATGCACCAGATTAAACAAACTAGGTGATCCGTACACCGTCGACGGCAGTACCAAACTGAGCGTCCTGCTGTCTAGGACTCGTTTATATGCATGAACCGGTTGGAATAATACGCTAGTCAAATCAAGAACAATTTACTAAAATACTAGAGTCAAAACAACATTAAAAATAGAAGCACCATCAACAAAAAGAAAGCACATTTGGAAGCACCGACAAGGAAAAGGCAGCACATTTGGAAGCACCGACAACGAAAAGACAGCACATTTGGGAGCACCGGCATCGAAAAGGCATCACATTTGGAAGCACCGACAACGAAAAGGCAGCACATTTGGAAGCACCGACAACGAAAAGGCAGCACATTTGGAAGCACCGACATCGAAAAGGCAGCACATTTGGGAGCACCGACAACAAAAAGGCAGCACATTTGGAAGCACCGACAACGAAAAGGCAGCACAGTTGGAAGCACCGACAACGAAAAGGCAGAACATTTGGAAGCACCGACAACGAAAAGGCAGCACATTTGGGAGCACCGACATCGAAAAGGCAGCACAATTAGAAACCACCGACAACGAAAAGGCAGCACATTTGGAAGCACCGACAACGAAAAGACAGCACATTTGGGAGCACCGGCATCGAAAAGGCAGCACATTTGGGAGCACCGACAGCAAAAAGGCAGCACATTTGGAAGCACCGACAACGAAAAGGCAGCACAGTTGGAAGCACCGACAACGAAAAGGCAGAACATTTGGAAGCACCGACAACGAAAAGGCAGCACATTTGGGAGCACCGACATCGAAAAGGCAGCACATTTGGAAGCACCGACAACGAAAAGGCAGCACATTTGGGAGCACCGACAACGGAAAGACAGCACATTTGGAAGCACCGACAACGAAAAGGCAGCACATTTGGAAGCACCGACAACAAAAAGGCAGCACATTTGGAAGCACCGACAACGAAAAGGCAGCACATTTGTCATTAGCGCCAATATTCATTGGTTCCATCAGTCTATTGATTCCATCAGTCTAGTGACTCCATCAGCCATTGGCTCCTACAGTCATAGGCTCCAACTGTATTTTGTATCATCAACTCCAAATATATTCGGCTAGAATTCTACAAGTCTAAGAGACTATGTGGCCACAAGGCTACGAGTCTTAAAAAATCTAGCTGGTTACGAGTTATTCATAGCCGCGAGACTGCATGACTAAACGAGCGCATGGCTACGAAACTACATGTCTATGAAGCTACATGGTTACAAGTCTACTCGGCTCCAACACGCAATGTACATACAGTACACACAGGAAACTGAACGTACACACAGTACACACAGGAAACGGAACGTACACACAGTACATACAGAAAACGGAACGTACACACAGTACATACAGAAAACGGAACGTACACACAGTACACACACAGGAAACGGAACGTACACACAGTACACACAGGAAACGGAATGTACACACAGTACACACACAGGAAATGGAACGTACACACAGTATATACAGGAAACGGAACGTACACACAGTACACACACACAGGAAACGGAACGTACACACAATACACACTCGAAACGGAACGTACACACAGGAAACGGAACGTACACACAGTACACACAGGAAACGGAACGTACACACATACAGTAGCGGAAACACAGGCTTAGTTGGAAATCAGAATACAAGAAATAAAAACATTATTTTTTTTACTTTCAATATTTAATTTATTTCTCAACATTACACAAATACAAGTAAAAGAAGCCATTACTGTATGTAGCCAGCTTTCCTTAGTTCTTTGAGTATGACGGATTTTTCATTGATGCACGTTTTTTTTCCTGCACAAAGCGAGCCATGTAGAAGTCTTAGCCGGTCAACCAATATGTTTGGATCTTTCCATGATGTGTAATCAATCTCTTCTACCATCATCTTACTTGCTTGTTTATTATACATACTTTTAATATCACATTCGTCCCAGTGATCATAATAAGCATTATCAGATTTATTATAACACGTCGTTTCCATCGTTTCGGTCTCAGGACACCTCCACATTCTTCGATCTTGTCAGCTTTAGGTGCTTCATCACAGTCTATGCCTTTGTCAACAGCCTCAGAGTCACTGTAACAATCACTGTAGAAGACATCCTCTTCACCCAGATTACCGTATGAATTCGCTATCAATGATGTCGAAGCGTCTTCATCGTCTTCATGCTTCCTTTTTAGGAGTCTATCGTTTTTTACAAAGAATGGAGGATCTACTGAATATAGGCTTGAATGTATTCTCATTTTCACGTTGTTGATACTTCCATTAGTTTTAGTCTTCCCGAAGCCATTAGCATCCTTCAATTTATGTTCTTCCTCACGATCGGGTGAGCTAATACCATCACGCTCAGGACAAGGAAAAATATTGTCGTAATGCAGTTCACTCTTCTTTAGTCTAGTGGATCCATCGGTGTCCTCTATGCCGTAAGTAGTCTTGACTTTACATGTTCTTCCATGTCTTTTTAAGCTGTCAATTCGTGTTAACAACCTGCTACAACGATTACAGCTTAACATGTTGCGTAGTGGGTTTCTAGCACAATCATTCTTCTCATCACGTCTAGCATTCCTTCTCATGACAAAATCCTTACCACAGTATCTACAGCGACTTCATTCCGATTCAGCTACAGATAACAAACCATTATCCATGGTAGCTTCTGTGACTAATGTTAGATACAAACTGTCAGTTTTCTCCAATTGGAACCATTTCTTAAATATAATTTTTTAATTATTTCATCAGCATGAGTTAAGTTATCTAATGCAAAGCAAATTGATGCAAGTAGTTCTGGCTGTCATCAGCAGATGTCGCCACGTGTTGCTTGTAGGTAAATAATATCTATTTCATTAATGCAGGATGCGGAATGCTCACTATCGATCGCAAAGTAAGGCTGGCTTCGCTAGACTCCAAGGAGAAGGAAGTTCATCCTTCCTGCTAGTGCTTCTTAGATTTCTCAGAGATTATTATTCGACTTAGTAATGATTTTTTTAAATTTTCACCTGATAAAAATATTACAAGTGATGATTAAGTAGCAGAAGTTCACTAATTAAATGCAACCTTGAATAAAAAAATGACATACCTCATTAAGTAAAAAAATCCTTCATGCAGAGATCAATTCCTCATCAGTAACCATAAGCACTCCAAGAAAACCATCAGATGTATAGTAAGGAATAATCAGGAGCACACGGAGAAAACCATCAAAATATTGTCAAGAATAATCAGGAGCACACGGAGAAATCCACCATAATATTGTCAAGAATAAACCTGAGCACACGGAGAAAACCACCATAATATTGACAAGAATAATCGGAAGCACACGGAGAAAACCACCACAAGTTTTCTTTGATATCATAAAAATACAAAAAAAAATAATAAAAAAATAAAAATAAAAACGAAAAAAATACAAACATTCTGCTAGCTTGTGAACTTATCTTTGATGTGCAAAGTTAGAGTTCTAGTACAAGCCATAATGTCTGTATAAATAAGTTTGGTGTATTTGGGATGCGTATTTGTTATAAAATCGTGTTATAAAAACGAAATAATATTATTCCCCTACCGTGCTGTAATATACGGTGACGGACGCGAACCGAATGAATCGTGATATCCGCTATCGCGGGAACCAGGCACTCCTTAATACATATTTTCCTTTTTTTATCGCGAGGGGCGTTATTATTAATGAATTATAAATAAAATTTCGTGGCCGGGGCCACAATTGCATATCATTTTGAGCACTGGAAGACATAAAAACAAAAATATTCTCGACGGATTTTAATCTCTGGTTTTCATTGCCTATTACAACAACAATTTCGGCAATAAAGGTAAATTATTTTTGCATTTTAGAAATCTGATTACTAGCATAATTTCAAGTATTTATTCTTTTATTATTTAAAAAAGTAGCATCTGTCGGCGAGTGCAGTAATAATAGGTTATTTTAGATATTTGATTACAGTTTATTTATATGAAAACTTGTTCATAATTATATTTAAACGAAAAGTTAATATGGTTTTCATTGCTTATTACAACAACAATTTCGGCAATAAAGGTTAATTATTCTTGCATTTTAAAAATCTGATTACTGGTATAATTTCAAGTATTTATTCTTTTATTATAAAAATATAAATGATTCAATTTTATTCATAAAAGTATGCAGTCATTTCATCAATGTTTTGTTATGACGTTGTCACGTTAAACTATCCTCCGTAAACCGACTTTACAGACAACCAATTTGTTTAATGTTATAATAAATTTTAACTTTATTTGTTTACTAATGTTGTTAACTTCTTTGTTTAACAATACTCACTTAATGATTGCATTTCTACGATCTTCTTAGCGAGTTCTTTTAAAGTTGTTAAACAAATTACTAACATTTGTGTTGTTCTGCTAGCCAGTTTCTAACTAGGATGAGTTCATCTTTAGAATAGACATCCACTCCATATCAGACTAATATCTCAATGCTCCTGCTCGTCCTTTTGAAACCAGACGTTCATCTCGAGGCTTTCAGACGATGACAGCATCACGTCTGTGACGTCTGCGAGTCAACTGGGCGCCACGTGTAGCCCGCATTTCCCTCCCGTGCAGTTGTGTCGCCTCGCGTGGTGCTGTCCGACCGCTTCTAGATAGTTCGACCAGACAAGTGCGCTGTTCTGTGGAGCCAGTCCTCTAACACCTGATAAGTGACCTAATTATGTGAAAGGTACTTTAATTTGGCATTATATTGTTCGGCACTTTTTTGTCCGGCACCAATCGAGCCGCTTGCGCTCGTGCACATTTTTTTCCTGGTGTAGTCCGGTTGTTGACTTCGGCCGCTAGGTTGCACCACTGCGCTGCCAGAGTTTCTAGTTCGTTCAGAGTTCATCCTAACTGTCAGTTTTTATTTCAGTACAGTGTTTCCTGTTTTATAGCGGGTAAAATTTCACATTTACCATCTTTTACACTTGGTATTTTCGTTAAAACATTGTTTTCCTTTGTAAATCCAACAAATTCTCTAATCCGGCACTTCCTCAGTCCCGAACGTGCCAAATTAAAGACCTTCCACAGGATACACATAAACTTGTCATTTCGCCACGTGGCTAATTAGCGTTGCTGTGGACATTGTTGTAGTGACTTCTATTCATGTGATGCTGGAAATCTAAGCCGTTTCTACCAATACCTGCCCTCATGAGAATATCCTAAACAAAGTGGCCAGCAGCAGTCTAAATATCGATCACACTGTTCATTTATAACGTCTTTAATCTTTCTTCTCAGTGGTTATAGTTTCTGGCTTACGGAGTGGCTTGATTCCCAGCCAAGGTGTGGAAAGTTAGAGTTCCCTCACCGGGTCCAGGACTGGGAGTGTGCTGCGCACCGCAAGGCCAGCCAAGCAGTACTAGTCACCGCGGCGATATCTGGCGGCTCGAACTGTCTGCGGGCTGCTTAACGTGCTTCCGACCTGGGAAACTGACTCAGTTTCAAGTTAAGAAGTGTGTGCACGCACTACACATATTTGAACCGAAAGCAAATTGCATCACGAATTGGCAGCGAACTGCGACACACAATCCGTCTGACTGACATATTCACATAAAAAAAAAATGTACAGTTTTTTATTTGCAGCAGATGGAATATGAAGGCGCCTGTCAGCAGGGTAGTCAGTGCGGAGGTCCATTTCCCAATGAAATCATTCCTAGTTTTTCGTATCGCGGGAAACGTGACGGGCGTTGCTGATTGTCTTTCGATGGGTGTGTTAACTTCCAAAACTATTAATTTTATAATCTATGATGAATGTTCTTTACGGACCTAGCTGCATTTTATTCCGGTATTTTATTTAAAAAATCGCGTTTTAGCACGTAAGATTTATTTCCTGCTCAAAACGTTAGCCCGCCTATTCTGAGGTATGGATTTGCATATTCAAGTTAGCGAGCTGTCCTGCACATTTTTTTTTGTTTCTTTGAGATAACTATTTGTTTTATTTGAAATAGTTGAAAACAACTAGTCCTATTATTTGAGTTTTTAAACGTTATGTAATTTATGCTAGTAAACAGGTTTATAAATTATGTTTATATTCTCTTGAGAAATCAACATAACGGCGTCCACTATCGAACCAGTTTCGAGGCGTTAGTGTGGAACTGTACCGTTTAGAAAGCGTGTGAGGAATTTCGGGAATGATTGTGTCCCCTATTTATAAACGTGACATGAATAGGTATATGAACTGGTACCACTCTGTCGTGTGTTATATGTTTTATTTTTTTATTTTATTTCAGGTAAGACATGGTCGGTGAACCGGATATCGACAACTGACTTTGGACCGACGCTGGCAGGAAATTAAGGTATGAGAGCGATTGGAGACATTGAAGAAGACAAAGATAAGTTTGGTGCACATGCTGTGGTCCGAACCACTTGGTAGCTTGGTTCGGTACTTTGAGAGCAATGAGAGTCTTTCTGGATTCCTAGCGCTAAATACTTACCTCTTCATGTCACATGAGTTACTTCACTCAAATAATTTACAAAGTCAGGGCTTACCTGGCATTTGAGCTTGAACTCCTTGCACTTAAGTTGGCTAAGTTTCTCTGCACATGGAAGACGCATCGTTCCAAGAGAGTTTCGTTCATTTTTCACGAAATTAATGTAAACTCCGTGTGCTATTGTTTTCACACTCTCTTAACTGAAACAACATGTACCACAGGTAAGAGTGAGAAAATATTAGGCTTAATGAAGCTTCGGTCTGTGAATGCAATATTTTTTTTTTTCCTGGACGGTGGAAACATTTACCAAGAACATAGAAGATAATACGGTTCTTGGTATAAGTAGTGTTTCTTCACACAGCTTGCTGCCCTGACTTTCCTTATGTTTATAGATTTGTTTTGTCTAATAGCAACTTACCAGCTATCTCGTTTTATCGTGTTTATAATATCCAACACATTACACTCTTACTAGTTGAAACAGCTTCATATCAGAGAATTTTTTGGACATTTTTTTTGAAATTGCTTTACTTTAATTAGTAGATTCATGCAGTTTTTGTATCTGAATGTCACTGTTTTATTGTTAAATTTTACTAATTTTCCAGTGAGTTCCACTCTTTAATCCCAGTTTCATATATTGCATTCCATTGATTTACCTGTTAGCATAATTTTCAGTTACTAACATGTCACTGATTCAAATAACTGAATCAGCTAATGAGTGCTCACTCACATACGAAGGGCACAAACATGTTGGATCTCGGTGGCATCACGATTCTCTGGCAAAGCTTCACTCAAGTCGCCTGGTGCCAGTGAGTGTGGTCGCGTCACGTGAGACGCCCAGACGCCTTCATCCTCATTTCCCTGCCACTAGTTCTCGTTGACATTCTCTCAGTTACGAATGTACTGTTAAGTTGTCGTGTAACGCTGTTTGGACCCGTGGCACAGTGCGTACTCTCAGTGAACAGGTACCCACTAAACATACGCAGTGCTAACATGCTGGGGTCACAGTAGCGCGACGCAATGGATGCGACAGACTTCCGATTAAAACTTTTTATTACTTATATTTTGTCGCGGGCGTTAATTTACTGAAATGAGCGTGAAAACTTAGTTTTCTGACGATGGTTAAACTTGTACATTGGTAATACTTGCAATCACTGTTGTTGTATCTTTGAGATTTTGTTTGCAAACATCGTTTGTGAATTCTTTTAATACGTCCACGTGCAATGATCCTTCAAAAAAATAAACCTTATCAAAAAAAAATTTCATAAAGGTGCATTAAAATAAACTTGTAAACATTGAAGACTGTCATACATGTATTGCAAATGTTTTACGGGTGAAAAACCGATTGATTAAATTAATTCAAAAGGCTTTAATTACTAACTACTATTTGGACTATTAATTAAATACATTACAACATTAAAAATGGCTGTCCACAAATTATTCACGCTTTCATTTAGACCACACTTCACTCCCCCCACTGGAGCTCGACTCGGTAGTGGCTCTCTACTGCTCATCTCTTACCTCACACCTCAGTCCCAACACACTTCCTCGCACAGAGAGCAGTCCCAACACACTTCCTCGCACAGAGAGCAGTCCCAATGCACCAGTCGTCGCTTGCTCTCCAAGGAGCTACTCGCCCTCTAAACTTCACTGCCTTGGAGGCTGACATTGCCGCGTTTACACCCCTCAGCCCCTCCTGCAATGGTCTCGCCCTCTTTTGAAGTGCCACATCAATAGTCAACTTGACACCTGAAGCTCCCAGAAAATTGGCGTTCTAGTTACGCCACCTCGCGCAGGCGGGGCTCTAGGAACGTGCCGAACTCTCTAGAGGAACCAAGGAATGGTTGGAGTGAGGTAGCATGGTGGGGGGGGGGGGGTGTTTACCATTGCTAATCCGATCAGATGTTGTAACGGAAATGGACCGCGCCACACCAGCCGGCGAACTGGCCTGCCTCGTTACCCCGCATCGACTATCCTCGTAACACTGCCCCCTCCTTAAACTTTCGTCCGGCGTATTCCCTCTATTGGTCCAGATGTACCACTTACATTCGTCCCCTTTTACCTCTATGGATGCGGCAGACCACATCATTTAGATGTTCCAACACTTTATTTGGGTCTTCCCACCGCTTGAAGCTTAGACACGACTTTCTTTTGTGGCGGGTTGTGCAGCCACACCAAATGCCCATCTAAGAGAAAAGTGGTACCATAGATATGTTAGTATGCCGAGTAGTTAACGTTTTATTCATTTACCTTTAAAAAATAATTTCAATAGTGCAAACAAATTATCAAGGATACTAATTTGTTGGTAGAGTCCGAAATTTTTAAAGCTTGTATTATTGTCACAGTGACAGTCTATCTTTAATAAAATATAATAATTTGTTAATTTAATGATGCTGGAAGCGATGAAGTTTGTATCTGTCACACTCTCAAACTTGCATACTTGTGCAACTTCAAAGAGGTCTACAGTTTGTTATCAATCACTAATCTAGAGCTAAAACCAATGTAAAGTTAAATCTTTTTTTGCACAGCTTATCTTACAAAAAACATTTGTTTGGTTTTTAACAATATTAATATAATTAAATATTCTCCGTTATTTTTATAAGGAATAAACGGAAGCGATTTCAGCCTAAGCGCTCGACAACTCTCGTACTTATTTTTATTGATCTCACCACTGCACCGTCTTCGATGATGTTAAGCTGTCCCTTGCTGGCAGGTGAATGTCTCTCTTCGTCGTTTCCTGGGGCAGCAGATGAACTTGGCTTACACTTCAGATAATCGGTCGTGACGTAGCTGAAAATTTTTCATACATTTTTTCTTTCTCTTTTGCATTAGTTTGTTTTTCCACTTCCACTTTTAAATATTTTTCTTTCTTTTTATGACGATTAGTTTGTATTTTATGACGGCCCATAAGAGGAAATAAGTTCATAGAAAAAAAATTAATAAAGTTACAGCTTTACTTTGTTATGAAAATTGTTAGACAAAAATATTGAAGTTTATGGTTACACATTAAGATAAAACAAATAATAAATTATGATTTAAATCACCAAAAAACACAATAAATAAAGGTTAAAAGAACATACAATTTATTCATGCAAGAATCTCAACAAAAAGAGAGAGACTGATGCCGCCTCCCTCACGCACGTACAGCACGCCTAGCGATTAAGATTCTTAATACCTGACTCCACTCAGCCGAATCAGCACACACAATCTAACCATTGATATAAATAATACTTATAGAAGTCACCAAAAACTTGGGATTTTTCATTGCATTCTATAACACGGTACGAGATGACATTGTAATCGCCTTATCAAGTGGGTGGCGCCGTTATGCTATGAGCAATACATTACCTCAAAATATCACTCTCTCTCTCTGTCGTAACAACATGCAAATATAAAAAAAAATTAAAGTTTGTATTTTGTCAAGGGGAATAATAATTACTATTTTCGCAATAATTTATCTATGGTTTGATAAAATATAGTATAAACATAGAAAGAAATATGTAAAATCAAGGCTAGAGAGTGTTTTAAAACGTTAAAAATATAATGAGCTCATAAAAGTTACTTGACAGAAGGATATGATAGAATGTTGCCGGTACAAATGCCTTACGCGAAAATGTGAGCACAACGGCCTACGCTTTTGTTCCTGCGCGTGCTCTTAAGTTCTGCATTGCTGTGCGCACCCAAGGAAGCCTTTAATGTCGTGTCGGGCGGTGAAGCCATAAGCAGTGTCGGACGGTGAAGCCATGAGCAGTATCGGGCGGTGAAGCCATGAGCAGTGTCGGATGGTAAAACCATAAGCAGTGTCGGGCGGTGAAGCTATGAGCATTGTCAGGTGGTGAAGCCATGAGCAGTGTCGGATGGTGAAACCATAAGCAGTGTCGGGTGGTGAAGCCATGAGCAGTGTTGGGTGATTAAGCCATGAGCAGTGTCGGATGGTGAAACCATGAGCAGTGTTGGGTGGTGACGCCATGAGCAGTGTCGGGCGGTGACGCCATGAGCAGTGTCGGGTCGTAAAGCTATGAGCATTGTCGGGCGGTGAAGCCATGAGCAGTGTCGGTCGGTGAAGACATGATCAGTGTCGGGCGGTGACGCCATGAGCAATGTCGGGCGGTGACGCCATGAGCAATGTCGGGCGGTGACGCCATGAGCAGTGTCGGGTCGTAAAGCCATGAGCATTGTCGGGCGGTGAAGCCATGAGCAGTGTCGGTCGGTGAAGACATGATCAGTGTCGGGCGGTGACGCCATGAGCAATGTCGGGCGGTGAAGACATGATCAGTGTCGGGCGGTGACGCCATGAGCAATGTCGGGCGGTGAAGACATGAGCAATGTCGGGCGGTGACGCCATGAGCAGTGTCGGGCGGTGACACCATGAGCAGTGTCGGGTGGTGACGCCATGAGCAGTGTCGGGCGGTGAAGACATGAGCAGTGTCGGGCGGTGACGCCATGAGCAGTGTCGGGTGGTGACGCCATGAGCAGTGTCGGGCGGTGAAGACATGAGCAGTGTCGGGCGGTGATGCCACGAGCAGTGTCGGACATTAGGCTTGAGGCCGAAGATGGGAGCTGGGTACGACTAATGGAATAAATATTTTATGATTTATTTTTTATAACTTTTCGCTATAATAAGTGTTTCGAGGCGTTATCAATATGAAGTAAAGCGACGATGGCTGACGACAACTTGTGCACCTTTTACGATTGCGAGAAAAAAATTATTTCGATTACGCTGGCCGTATCCTAGTTGTACCGGACCCTTTTCAGGAGCCCGCTTGTGGAACTCAAGCTCAGAATGCCTACAAGACAGACAAGATGCACAGTAATGCGGTGGATCACAATCTGTCAATCATTACTGAAAAATAAACAGCCAATAAACGAATTGTCTTCATCACAATATAAGCCTCGCCTGGCTGTTGTAATTTTATTGCTTGTAAACATTTTAGCTCTCGGTATACGGCATTTGATGGGAGTAATTTCTTAAAAATTTAACAGATGTCGATGAACGAAGAAGATGGCGGACCCACCTGTAGCAACATAAACCCGTATTTAGTCTATTACGTAAACATTATGGTAAGTAGTGTGTAAATGGGGCTCCGGCGCCAGGCGCTGGTGTATGTGTCGGGGTCCGACATCTTGGATTGTGACGTCACGGCGGCCATCTTGGATAATCGTAACGGGACACAGAGTAACGGGATATAGCGTAACGGGACAAGTAGATAACGGCGGCCATCTTGGATGACATGACCTTGACCTTGACCTTTTTACTGGTCTTTGACCCCAGCAGACATATTAGATCCGCCATATTGGATCAGACATCTAGGATACCGTCGACTTTGTTTCTGTTGTTTGTTCCTAGATAGCGCCAGCGTCGCTCTTGATTTTTTTCTGTTATACTGGAGGCCGACATCTTGGATACAGTCGACTTTGTTTCTGTTATTTGTTCCTAGATAGCGCCAGCGGCGCTCTTGATTTTTTTCTGTTTCACTGGAGGCCGCCATCTTGGATACCGTCGACTTTGTTTCTGTTGTTTGTTCCTAGATAGCGCCAGCGTCGCACTGTCTCATCACATAAGGTCGATGTTCCATTACCTACCAGAGCTATTATGGTACTTATTGACATATTAAATTTATTTTTTTATGCAAAATACATTGGAAGCGCTGTGATTCGAACCAGCGCAGCTCTGATCTCTAGGTTGGAAAACATACGCCTTTAACCGCCCGGCTATCAAGACATTTATCACACTGAGAATTAAATAAGGTATATAAAAAAGTAACATGCATATTCGGACTTGAAATTTTGTTTTAATTTTAAGTAATAATAGCACTACCTGTTCGAGACAGAACCACCATCTTGGTTTATGACGTCGACGTTGTAATTTCCGTTACGCCCACCATCTTGAAAATCCGCAACATTTATGTTAGAAAATCGGGAAAAATTGTAAAAATAATTAAAAAAATTAAATAATCTAATTAAATAATAAAAATTTTAAAAACCACTAATGCAGTTATTGTTACGGTCGCCATCTTGGATTATATAAATGTTGCATATTTCGTTACACCTGCCATCTTGGTTGAGTACTATGCCATCGTTACACTTTATGTTACGACCGTCATATTGGATCCTATTAATGTTGCGATTACCATTGTGGTCACCATCTTTAAATTTAGACGCCATCTTGGAAATCCGTAATTTTTATGTTAGAAAATCGGGAAAAATTCCAAAATTCATCAAAAAATTAACTAATATAATTCTGATTGATTATATCGATTCCCGTCCTTGGTTCGAAACCGGTGAGGGCAAAAAACACATCAGATCCTTCCTCCACAGAAGCCACCTACATACTGACCTACCACCAATATCAAGGTACTTACCATCAATGGTATGTTGTCATGTCCGCCATCTTGTCTTCGTACGCTGGAGACCGCCATCTTGTTTTCGTCTGCTAGAGTGTGCTGGCATCATTTTAATATAATTTTCTGTTCACCATACCTTTAACCTCGTCTATTGGCATTGAACTTTGTCATTGACCTTGAACTTTGACCTAGACCTTGAACTTTGACCCAAACCTTGAACTTTGGCCTTGGCCTTGAATTTTGACCTTGACCTTGAACTTTTACCTTGACCTTACACTTTGACCTTACCTTGAACTTTGACCTTGACCTTTCACTTTGTCCTTGATCTTGAACCTTGACCTTGAACTTTAACATTGACCTTGAATTTTGACCTTGACCTTGAAATTTGTACTTGACCTTGAACTTTGACCTAGACCTTGAAATTTAACCTTGACATTGAAATTTGACCTTGACCTTGATCTTTGACTTTGACCTTGATGTCCATCATGGATCCGTCATTTTATGTTCAGTACATGCTACCAGGAGCTACCACCTGCTAGTGGTCATTGTCAACATCATGTTTTCGTCTGCTGGAGGACACCATATTGTGTGTACTTGTCTTACCATCATGTTAGTTTTATTCTAACCTGCTACAGTGCAGTTATTATTATTACTGAGGTGCCCACCATCTTGAAATTTGGCCGCCATCTTGAAATCATGTAATTATTTAGCTAGAAATGCGGGAAAAATTCTAAAAGTCTCCGAAAAAAACAATTATTAATTTGCAAATTAAATCGATGGATTCATATCCACGGTTCGATGCTTGACTAGTGACAGTTGTTACTAATTATTGAATAAATTTTAGATTCTGTTTTCCATTAAATTTCGCGGAGTTTATTAATCATTCACTCTACGAAAAACAACTCAAGTCAATATACCTGACAAACGAATTAATACAGTGCCGATTAGCATATTATGAAAGTCTAATTTTTCAATAACCTGAATAACCTTTAAGCCGTTCATGTACAAAGCCACACATACAGATCAATTGTCTTCAGACCATGAGACCGAGTCATGTCATTATCAGACGTATAGGCTAGTCATTTCAGGACCGCATGACCTTCGTCGTTAGCTAATTATATTCAATTAATCCATCGTGACATTGTTATACATACTAAAGGACCAAGTGAGCTTGAAAAATATTTTAGTAACACCAAGATTTTTAAACTAGTAAATATTCAGTCACTACATTTTTTACTACACACAATCAACGAAAAGGAAGCACCGACATCGAAAAGGCGGCACATTTGGAAGCACCGACAACAAAAAGGCAACACATTTGGAAGCACAGCCAACGAAAAGGCAGCACATTTGGAAGCACCGACAACGAAAAGGCAGCACCGACATCGAAAAGGCAGCACATTTGGAAGCACCGCCAACGAAAATGCAGCACATTTGGAAGCACCGACAACGAAAGGCAGCACCGTCATTGAAAGGCAGCACATTTGGAAGCACCGACAACGAAAAGGCAGCACATTTGGAAGCATCCGCAACGAAAAGGCAGCACCGTCATCGAAAAGGCAGCACATTTGGAAGCACCGTCAACGAGAAGACAGCACATTTGGAAGCACCGTCAACGAAAAGGAAGCACCGACAACGTAAAGGCAGCACATTTGGAAGCACCGGCAACGAAAAGGATGCACCGTCATCGAAAAGGAAGCACATTTGGATGCACCGGCAACGAAAAGGCAGCACCATCAACGAAAATGAAGAACATTCGGAAGCACCGCCAACGAAAATACAGCACAATTGGAAGCACCGTCAACGAAAAGGCAGCACCATCAACGAAAAGGAAGCAAATTTGGAAGCTCCAGTTACGAGAACTAAGTCTTAGAAATCAGAATACAAGAAAAAAAAAAACATTAAATTTTTATAATTGAAATTATGTATTTCTTTTCATTATACAAATGCAAGTAAAACAAACCATTATTGTATGTAGCCAGCTTTCCTTAGTTATTTGAGTATAAAGGATATTTCTTTGATGCACGAATAGTTTCCTGCACAAAGCGAGACATGTAGAAGTCTTAGCCGGTCAACCAATATGTTTGGATCTTTCCGTGATGTGTAATCAATCTCTTCTACCACCATCTTAGTTGCTTGTTTATTATAAATATTATGGTCTCTGGCGTCTTCCGTTTTAACACCATCCTCAGGGTAACTTTCATTATCGAGACAGTGACCATCACAAGCTTGATCAGATTTATTTAATATATCACGACTTTTCCATAGTTTCGGTCTCAGGATTCCGCCACATTCTTCGATCTTGTCAGCTTTAGGTGCTTCATCGTCTATGCCTTTGTCAACAGCCTCAGAGTCACTGTAACAATCACTGTAGATGACATCTTCTTCACCCAGATTACCGTATGAAATCGATATAGATGATGTCGAAGTGTCTTTATCGTCTTCATGCTTCCTTTTTAGGAGTCCATCATTTTTACAAAGTAGGAAAGATCTACTTGAATGCGGCTGGAATTTATTCTCACTTTTCACGTTAAGGATTATTCCATTGTCTTCATTCATCCATAAATCATCGTCCTTCAATTTAAGCTCTTCGTCGAGATCGGAAGAGCCACGAACATAATCTCTCCCAAGACAAGGAAAATTATTGTCGTAATGCAGATCACTCTTCCTTAGTCTAGTAGATCCATCGTTGTCCTCTAGCTTGTACGCAGGCTTGGCGTTACAAGTTCTGTCATTTTTTTTAAGCTCTCTTTCCGCGTAAACGACTTGCCACACTGATCACAACTTATCATATTGCGTAGTGGATTTTTAACACAATCATTCTTCTCGTGTTGTCTTCCATTCTTTCGCAAGATAAATTATTTGCTGCAAAACTTACACCTGTGTCCTTTCGGTGCCTGTCGCTGTATCGGAAGAACACAGCTACAACTCAGAATCCAAGCAACTTCATATCAATATATGTGTTGAATAACAATATGTGTATTAAAATATAATACACGTAGACCCATGGAGGGTACATTGGAGACTAGTAATCATCGCAGCGTTGCTTGATAGAGGAATGCTCTCGTTGATGCTTTGTGGTAAAGATCCTCGGGTAGAGCATTGACGAGGGGACGATCCCAGGACCAAGGAGACTGAAAAAAAAAACAGAATAAAGCACTCTTTTACACATGATCCGAATTTTAGTGGAAAGGGGACTCGTTAAGCATAGATGAGAGGGCTAAGGTGTTGATTTCATTTGCTGTGGGCCATCATCTTGCGGCTGTGAATGACATCACGAGCAGACGGCAGTCCATCAGGAAGACATTACGTAGGAACGATACTGAAAGCCAGCAGTTTCTCAGTGGCCATTCAGTATACCCGCGCCTCTAAATACATGAAAAACCTATATTGACATTATTATAAAGATAACCACATTACCTTAGAGACAGATAGGTCTCAAGAGGTACACCATTGAATGCGTTAACTCCTTTTTTTATACATGTTGAGTTTCCCCTAGACGTTTATGCATCCATGTCGTATTTAGCGGCAAAACAATTCTGATAATTAAAAGAAATTCCATTTCCAAGCTGGGTACCGGCTATACCACGCACCGAATGAGATAATATGCTTCATTAGGGCAATCGACAATCTTCCAAATAAAAGAATGTATCCCCTTGCCAACTCAGAACCAAGACGGTACAATTTGTACTTCTGCTGGAGCCAGCAGAGATTTATTTACTAAAATTTTTATTAGGGAACCATGTTGGATGGAGACTATTAAAAAAACTGCAAAAAACTTAATCTTAGGCAACAACGGCGGTGACACGGGTGACATGACGGACGCCACAGTAGTAAATTTTACTGCAGTGGGTAAAGATTAAAAGTAAGTACTTCTGCACTCTAGTGGGTAAAAATTAAACTAATATGTCGACAGCGCATACTAACAATCGAATACAAGATAACGGATCCAAGATGGCTGCCATTACACCATACTGGATGATGTAATATATTACTTGGTATTAGTGGGGGGAGGTCAACCTGCTGGTGGCTTCCATGGCTTATTTTTTTTTACCTCTGGTCGGGTTCGAACCGAGGATTCCATGACGTTATTGTGTTTTTATTTTTAATTTTACAAAATTGTAATTAAATTTTTTTTATAAATTAAAAATTTTTCCCGAATTTCTAGCTTAATGTAACGAATGTTTAACGTCTCTATTCAAAACGCCGGATTATTCTAGAATTCAAGATAGCGGGTGTGATTAAAGCAAGATATTTTTTTAAAATTGTATTTTATTATTTTTTAAAGCCTTTTATACATAAATTTCACTCTTACCTGGAATCAGAGCGAGGAATGAAATAGATGAAGTAAATTATCTTTTTTGTTTTCGAATTTTTATATTTTTTGCAATTTTTTCGGAATTTATTTGTCTAACATTAAAGAATTTCAAGTTTACGGCCAACCTCTGATGGGGCTTTCAAGGAAAATAATCCTTTTCTGAGGAAAATTGCCACTATCCGAGGAAATTTTACCTGGCTATGTGTTTAAGAAAAAATGGTAAATGTTCCCTAAAAATGGGTATTTTACCCTCGAAAAATGGAAATTTCTTGACATTTTGAGGAATTTTGAGAATATTTGACCTCAAGATGGCCGCAATAACGTCACAAATCAAAGATGGAGGTCGGGGTCATTGATCAGTACCACGCTCTACAGCCTGAACCTATTCCCGTTTCAACTATTCTATACTAATTTCATTTCTCCTCATGTTTCAAATCAATTATAATACCAAATTCGGATACCTGTTTTAATGAAGAATTCTTCAAACTAACGCCGAGCATGATAAATTTTGAGCACAAGTTAGAAGTTATACTTCGTTTGAATTACTAAAATATTAACCTGAAACATTTTAAAACATATTATAACACTATGTATATTTTTGTATTTTTGTTTGGCTTTAATGACTGAAGTTAGTCTGTGAATACTTCCTACAAACAAACCTTAACCATATTCACCTGATACAACATTATTATAAAAAAATTTTATATTATAATGTTATTTTAAAATTTTTTCTAGTATCTTGATTTGAACCACGTCCTTTCAGGTTGACAAAAGCCCGTTCTACCACTAAGCTATCGGGACAATTTAAGGTTAGAAAGGAGACTATGTATTTTCAACATTGTAATGCCATTTTCCTATGGTATTTTCTAACTTAGGTTTACTTTTTACTATGATTACCTTTTACCACTACTTTTTACTTTAAAAAATATATTCCAGGGTAATTTCACTTTCATAAAGTTTCATTTGGCACACCAATACGTTTGTTATGTACCCTAATTTATAAAATGTAACTACATACGGGGTTATGTTGTTACACACATATATCCGTCATCTTTGTCCAACATTTCCGTTCTTCATCTTCCGTTTCATTTTTACAAAATTATTGATACCAGATGCCGCATACAGAGAGCAAGAGGTTTACACTTCAAAAATCTCGTTGACCACGTATGACAGACACTTCGTTAGTACTTATTTTACAGCGAGCAGCGACATTGCCACTATGTATCAAGCTCTCTATCTCTATCTCTCTCTGTGTTAGCAGCAAGTAACCCGAAATAAAACATGTATAATTCATTTATACGATGAAGAGGACAATTAAGTATTCATGTTTGCAACTTTCTTGCTCTTTGGTATACAGAAGGAGAGTAGAAGAGATGGTTCTGATAAACCATGTATATTGATTTTTAAGTCAACGTCTGATTCGCAAACAACCGTCAAAACTCCTTCGTGGCAATAATAAACCATTACACTGGTAAACATTGTTTTCTATATGGTGCACGACTAATTATTAATGTTAATTCTTAAGTTCCCAATCATAAACTAGCCTGAAGTGTTTCAACTATCGCTGCATTTGTATTCCAGTGACTGTCTTTATATTCACTGACAAGTTAATCCGCAGTAAGATGCCCCAGATATTGCATTTCATTTGAAAATAAAGAGCTTTTACATATTGATATAATGGCAATAGTCAATTTAAGTATACATTTCGTAAGAAATTGCATCTAAGTTTAAGGAAAATGCATTCAAATATTGTTACTATTTTTTTTTCTTACAATTGTGAGTTTTTTAACCAAAATTGTTTTAACCATAAATTCATGAAAATTTTAACAAAAATTTGTAAAATATAATATATGAGCAACAGATGATCAGTTTGAAGCAAGCTTGCCTGCAATAAACAGTTTAAGGTAGATTATCGGGTAAGATAAATTAAGACCACGAACTGGAAGTTACAGTGGCTAAGTGCAAAACCCTAATGTAGCAGTAAAAACAACCCAAGACATAGCCATCTCTGCCGAGGCGAAAGGCCAAATTACAATCACAAATACCTGTGCATGCCACGCCGATCGTTCACGTAGCACATTTAAATAGTAAACTTACATATCGCCTGACCACTGCAAATAGATGTAAACATTACGAGTTGGCGAAAGACTGAGAAAAAACTAAACTGTGGTCAGGTGCTACTACATAATCAAACGATGCTCTAATAGGAAGTTCTAATCACTTTGCAATGGTATTCCAAAGCAGAGAAGGAGCTCAACGTGCATGTGCGAAGGGGAAAAGAAGGTAAGCCAGAAGACATAGGAGTGGAGGCACCAGACGCTAAAGGCATGAATGAGCTAGGGGAGGGGGAAAGGACTTTGCTGCACTGATAACTGCCGTAATTTTTTTTTCACAAATCACTTTAAAACTGATAAATAATATATTATAAACATGGAAAATCTCGGTCCAGTTTCTTAATGGACGATATCCGACCAAAGGTGTAGAAATGGGGAATGTTTTTTTGAAAATACAGAAAAATCGTTTTAACTCCCATAATATGATGAATATCACATCTATTTGTACATGTTATAACTCGTAGGTGTAATACCAAAAACTTTAGTCTAAAGACATTTTTGATACAACCAACCATAACTGTGAGGGGTGGGAAAAAAAGGTTGGAGGACAATAAAAATCATAACTCTGTTCCAAGACACACCATCGAATTTGTTCAAAGTGTTTGTAAATTTTATAATTATTATCTAAAAAAATTTGACTGAAACAATTTTTGACTAGACGAACCATTGCTGCAAGGGTTTGGAAAAAAAAAGGGTTAGAAATTAAATAATCATTAAATCAGTACATTGTACATTATTCAATCAATTCCTTTTTAATATTAAACCTAAAAATAGTATCTACAATTTAGTCCGAAATTATTTTTACATGAACAACCATTACTGCAAGGAGTGGAAAATAACAGGGGTTTAAAAACAAAAACAAATTCATAACTCCCTTAAAACCCTTTCGGTCACTGTGTCCCATACAGAGGACGATCTGTTCACCTTAGATTAACAATTGTAATAAAGGCTATATGCCTTTCTAGTCATATTGTCCTATATCAGGTACGATACTTTTCAATAAGTACAGCTGCTGCACTCTATAGCTTTACAACCGAAATGCCAGAAATCGATTGAAAAAACAGGTTTGGAAGAGACACCAAATTAGGAAACTGACCTGAGAACGCCATTTTTTTTACAATAAATAGAAATAAATAATATTATAAAAAAATTATCTTCTTGAAGAAAACAATATAATGATAATATTGTAATAAGTAAACAATTTCTACAATAAGCAGTCATAGATAAATGTGCTTATAAAGTACTGTCCTCTGTATGGGACTGTGTGAGTAGCATGAGGGAAATTTTATTCTCCTGGGGGGCCTATAGTGTGGGGAAGTCCTATTTTGTATGCAATTATGTTCGCTCTCAGTAGGTAGCCTATTTGTTAGCGACTTTGTTCACTTGTGTGATTCTGAATGCGAATGCTACAACAAAGATGGATTTTATATATCAGCCAGATGGTCCAGCAGTGAGACACAATTGGAAAAGAATGAGTGCTGAAGAAATATTCACACTAATTGAGAATGGTGATGTGTCAGACATTGAAGAGTTTGGGGAAGAAGAGACTGACGAAATAAATCAGTACAATACTGATTTAGCATCAGGTATGTAAGGATATCAGTATTCCACATCTGTAAATGATCATTTTGCAGAGATATGAGAAAAATACTTTTATTCAAGCCATTTCATCTATACCATGCCCTGTTTTGTACATCTTTGTTTCAGATGTGCCCACAGCACATTTGAGTGCTGAACCACCAGCATTAGAGGAAGATGAAGTTGTTATGCAAGAAGAACCAGGTAGGCCATTGCATAACACTGATCAGTCATCATCCATACTGGAAGAAAAATCAGGTGATCTAGCTAGACCCCTAACTGAAAAACAATTTCAAAAAGCATATTTTGATGAACAATGTCTCACACAAAAAAAAGATATAACGTGGCATAAAAATGCTACATATGAATCACCACACTATGAGCCCTTTGTGTCACACATTGCAGAAAGTTTTGAACTTCCCAGTCCACTGACATTGTTTCAAGAATATTTTACTGATGATCTTGTGAATTTGGCTGTAAATAACACAAATTTATATGCTATTCAGAATAATGTTGTAAAATTTCCACCAGTAACAGCAGAAGAAATTCGCAAATTTTTAGGGATCCAAATACTAATGGGAAATCTAAGCTACCCTAGAGTACGCATGTATTGGGAGGCAAGATTTAGAGTACCACTGATTTCTGAAAACATGCCTGTAAACCGTTTCTATAAAATAAGGCAGAACTTTCATGTTACTGACAACTGGAGAAAAGACCCAAATGATAAAGATCGTTTTTGGAAAGTCAGGCCAATATTTGAGTCTATAAGGTCTAGGTGCCTGGAGAGTGACATTGAAGAAAGGCTCTCAATTGATGAACAAATGGTGCCGTTCAAAGGGACTCTGAACGTAAAACAATTCATCAGGAACAAACCGACGAGATGGGGAATTAAAGTATTTGTTTTGTGTGGAGAGAGCGGGCAAATGTATGATTTTATAATCTATCAAGGCACGACAACTGAACTAAAGACACAATACTTACAGTTTGGTCTTGGCCCTGCTGTTGTCATGCAGCTCTGTGAAAGAATTTCATCACAGAACAGCTTTTGGTTTTTCGATAATTTTTTTAGCTCTTATTGGCTGTTTCAATGGCTGCAGCAGAGGAACATACATGCTGTAGGAACAGTTAGAACTGAACGATTTTCAAACCCTCCTCTGGAATCTGATAAAGAAATAAAGAAGAAAAAAACTCGAGGTTTCATGTTGGAAACAGTAAGCACTGACGGGATTGTACTAACAAAATGGTATGATAATTCGTGTGTTGTAGTTGGGTCTAACTTTGTTGGAATTGGGGAAAAAGATGTCTGTCGCCGGTGGGATAAAAAAAAACAAAGAGTACATTCATGTTCAGAGGCCAGAATGTGTCAAGTTATACAATGCCAGCATGGGGGGTGTTGATAAATATGATTTCCTCATATCACTTTACAGAACCTTCATAAGATCCAAGAAATGGACTTTACGACTTCTGACCCATGCAATTGACATGTCTATCACAAATTCGTGGCTCACATACAGGAAGGTTGCCAGCAATTTGGGAGTGCCAGAAAAAAATGTAATGGATCTCATTCATTTTCGCCAGCATGTAGGGGAATCTTTAGTTTTGGCAGGCAAGACAGTAGACAAGAAGCGAGGTCGTCCCTCTTCATCACAGCAAGTCCCTCCAGTCCCAAAGAAAAGGGCTGCTGTAATAAGGCCCATCGAAGATGTCAGATATGATGGCTTCAAACATTTACCCGAGTTCAGTCAGCAGAAGAACACTGCCAGGTGCAAGTGTCCTGGCTGTACAAGAAAAATCTTCATCAGGTGTACGAAGTGCAATGTTCATTTGTGCATAACACGGGAAAGAAACTGCTTTAAATTATTTCACACAAATTGAACTATGAATGTGTGAGATGAACTTGATAACTTCTGTATATATGTATGTATATATATATATATATATCTTTTTTAAAATTATTTCTATCATACGTCAACTATAGACACTGATTTTTATGAACTTTAAAGCATTTTTAATAGTTTTTATTAATTATTAAGTGCTATTACTTTGTTTAAAAAATAATTTAATAACAAAATATATTTGCATGGTGCTCACAGTGTCCCCTGTAGAGGACGATTCGAATTTCGGATTCTAGTATTCGTATCAAAATAATAAATACATCAAAATTTTTAAAAAAATTTGAATAACATGTCTACCAAATTTCATAATTTTTTACAAAAAAATGAATTTTCGTGATCGAAAGGGTTAATATGCACTCTATTAAATCCGTTTGAATTTTCTGTAAACCGTATAATTATTATCTAAATATTTTGTATGACACAATTTCTTATATGACCAACCATAACTGCAAGTTTTGGGAAAACTAAGGGTTAGAAGACATAAAAAAATGATTACTGCGTTAGTAAGGGTGCAATCAAATCCGTTCAAATTATTTGTAAATCTTATAATTTGTATCTAAAACTTTTGGCAGAAAATATTTTTGATAATACAAACCATTATTGCAAGGGGTTGAAAAAATCTGGGGTTGGAATAAGAAAATAAATAAAATTTCCCTACTCTGCATACTATCGAATCCATTCGTATTTTTTGTTTAACTTTTTAAATATTGTCTAAAACTGTAGTTAAAGTAAATTATTATGTAACCAAACGTTACTGCAAGGGTTGGAATTAACAAGTTTTGAAAGTAAAAAAATTGTCATTACTTTAATTTTTTTAAATAGATAAACTATCAAATCCATTGTAATTTATTGTATAAATCCTAAACCTCATCTGGAACTTTGGCTGAAACAATTTTTTATGAAACGAATTACTACCGTAAAAACAGGGGTTGAATTTAAAAAAAAAAAAACAATTTTCTTAGTATCAAATTCGTTCGAATTTATTTTATACCATATTAATATTGTATTAAACCTTGGTGTAAAGAAAAATTTTATATGACTACTACGTAACTAGTTCAAGGGATGAAAAATAGTGTGTGAACGTCAAAAAAATTAAATAATTACCTTAGTTGGTATAAAATATGAAATTCGGTCTAAGCTATTTAATTTTGGATAGATTGAGTTAAAATGTTCGTAATATTTTCGCTGCATGTAAAATGAGCAAATATGTAATCGATCATTTTGTAATATTGGATAACATAAATATTTTACATATTACATTAAGTTCTTAAAATGTTCCAAACGTTTATAGAAGTTTCCCAAATATGTATAGAATAAATAGGTGCCTCGAAATATACCTACGCCTGTAGGCTGTGCCGAATGAGTTTTTTGATCTTGAAAAGTTTATTTGATAATAATGTGTCCTGAAGAAAAAAAAACAGTCTTTTTTTACTTTAAAAGATTCATTCAGAAACATTCACTTTTAAATTAGTTTTGTTTTAGTCCTGTGATATATTTAATACATACCATTACTGCAAGCGTTGAAAAAATCTGGGGTTGAAATTCGAAAATAAATAAAACTTCCATACCATTTACGCTATCGAATTTATTTTTATTTTTGTTAAACTTTTTAAATATTGTTGAAAACTTTTGTTAAAGTAAATTTTATATCACAAAACATTACTGCAAGGGGTGGGTACAAGGGTAAAAAGACAAACTGTCATTGCTTTTTTTAATAGATTTACTATAAATTCCATTGTAATATATTTTAAAACTACTAAACTTAATCTAACACTTTTGGCTGAAACAACTTTTGATGAAAATAACTATTACCGTAAAAACAGGGGTTTAAAATATAAAAATCAAAATTTCTTAGTAAAAAATTCGTCGGAATGTATTAATTACCATCTTAATATTACCTTATACCTTTTCCTAAAAACAATTTTATACTACCATGTATTAGTACATGGGATGAAAAATGGTTTGGAGGCCTTAAAATAATTGGTTAAGTACCTTAGTAGGCATAATATGAAAATTGTCAAGATATTAAACGCTAGATACATTAAGTTAAAAACAGTCAAAAAAAATTTGCTGCATGTAATATGAGAAAATGTTAAATCTTTCTTTTTGTAATATTGGCGAACATATATGATGTTATGTAGGCCACATTAAGTTTTAAAAAATGTTCCCAGAGTTTATAGAAGTTTCCAAAATATTTCCAGAAGAAATATGTACTTAGAAATCCATATATTCCTGTAGGCTGTGACGAAAGGGATGTTTTTACTAAGTTAATATGTTTATCTTTAGTCGCTCAATTATTAAAGTCAAGTTTGACATTTGTAGAATTATCTTTGACAAAATAAAATAAAACAAATAATTATAACTAAGTTATTCATATGAACCAATTTTAATTACTTTAAATTGTTTTCTTATGATTTTATACGATTATTATAACGTACTATAAATTTTTAGTGATATATAAAATTGTATTTAACCTGCTATTAGCATATCTTCGTAAGAATCTAAATATAGCTCTGGCCGTATCTTCTTCAGGCATTACTGCAACATTACTTAGTGGTGAACGGACTGCGCACTCAGTTTTTAAATTACCGCTAAATCTTGCAAGTGAAGAAATCCCTACATGTAGCATCAGCAAGAGTAGTGATCTTAGCAACCAATTGAAACAGTGCAAGATGATTGTGTGGGATGATTGCACTATAGTACAATAGAGGCGTTAGACCGCATACTGCGATATATTCAGAGCAATCAATCTTCAATGGGTGGCGTGGTCGTTCTGCTCACCTGCTATTCAGACGGGAACACTAGCAGATGAAATGAACGCCTGCCTCAAAGCGTCACCACTGTAGAGTAGGGTTGAGAAGCTGTATCTACTTGCAACATACGGGTACAGCTTTATAACGATCTTGACTCGGATTCTGATTCACGTAAGCTGCTGCAAATTGGCGGTGGTTGTTTGAATAGACTCAGAAGGTAAAATAACTTTTACAAATGACGTTTGTAATACGGTAAACACAGAAGATGAGATCATTACACGGGTTTTTCAAAATTTACAGAATAACAATAACATTAATAACGAATTGGCTGTGTGAAATATCATTACTATCGCCAAGGAATGACTGATAATAACATTAATAAAATAATATTATAACCCATTTTTTTATTTATCGTTAAATACCGCAATGATCAATGACGATAATATTACTTATCCCATTGAATTTTCAAACTCCTTGGAGTTATCGGGAGTACCGTCTCACAAACTGGAGTTCAAAGTTGGCGTCCCAGTTCAGTTGTTGCGTAACTTATATGCCCCAAGATTATGCAATGGTACGAGATTAAGAATTACAGAGCTAGGAGGAAATTTAATCAAGGCCAATATTCTCACTGGTACAGCGAAAGGGAATGATGTTTTAATTCCTCGCATCCCAATAATTCCAAGCAATCTACCATTTCAGTTGAAAAGGTTACAGTTTCCTCTAAAGTTAGCGTTTTAAATGCCAGTAAGTAAATCACAAGGACAAACACTGAAAGTAGCACGCCATGTTTCTCACATAGTCAGCTGTGCGTAGGTTGTTCTAGAGTATCCAGTCCTAAAAAATTACGCGTGTTTACTGAAAATAGAAAATCATATAATATTGTATACCAAGATGTATTGAAATAAAAGATATTTTTTTTACAAATTTTACTGATATTTGAAGTGAAACCTTCGTAGCCGCGTTTTTTGGTAGGGGCAAAACTTATGGGTTCGCGTCACCGACATGCTAGTGACGTGTTGCGCTAATACATTGTATATACTCGACTGTATCATGTGCGCGTTGGATTATTTTTAGATGGGCAAAATCTTGTGAGTTCGCGTCACCGACATGCTTTAGTAGCAGAAAGTGAAGTTAAACTGACCGCGGTGAGAGATTTTCTTTTATTTATTTATTTATCCAGTGCATGTTGGTTATTTGTGGGTTTAAGTTCATAGTTTTTTTTTTTTTTTGATTTTTCAAGGATAAAACTTCATTTATTCTAATTTTAAAGAAATAAGTTTTTCATTTTGTTTTTAATTTCCAAGGAAATTTTAACTTTATTGTGTGGTACATATTGCGAGTATTGGCTATTATTTTTTAGTAGGTAGTTAAGTTGAGGTTACAGTCGGTAACACAGAAACGTAGGGACCCTAACTCCCGAATGCACATCCATGTGCAAGTGCAAATTTCACAATGCTAATAAACACCTGATGCACTAGGATGCTCCGGGAGAAAAATGCAGTCGAATGTTCCTCGCTATAGACGAGTCTGGCGGTGTCGTGACATGCTTCCTAATACGTTCCTGACACAAAATGCTGCAAAAGATGTCCAGACGTTGCACATGGGTGAGGAGATGACTGCTGTACGTATAAAGTGTCGCCGTATCGCAAAAATTGGACTCGCCGTAACGTAACGTCGCGATCCTAGCAGACTGGTGAGCTTCTTCATAAGATGCTACATACGATGGTTGACCATCCCTCGTACCTGCTCTTAGACCTTTGCTACTTAACATTAAGTCATCTCGAAACGTTACATGACGTAAATAGAAACAATAATAGCAAAATTTCCTTCAATGCAATGTGTGTGTCTGTGTGTGTGCGTGTCTGTGTGTGTGCGTGTCTGTGTGTGTACGTGTCTCTGTAAGTCCAAAGAGCACGGACGTGACGCAGATTATGATGTTATAAGCTCGACGCAAGCGTCAAGATTCAAAGTTTATTACGTTGAGCTTCAACGTTACGAAATGTCGAAGTAATGTGTTGCATAAGGATTGCGCGCGGACATCGTTCGTCATACAGTGCCGCTCGGACAGGATCTACGTTCGTGAAAACCGTTTCAATAGGTTTCATGTTCCAAACATGCACCTTACCTTGCAGGGATTTTTGTTACTGACCTGTTGCTACGCGATTTCACAATGCTACGGCGTAGTTGCGCTATTAAGTAGTCGATTCATATGTTGGTACGTATTAGGTTAAAGGGAATGCCGAACACAATCGCAATATGGGGAAAACAAAAAAACATGTTATTTACTATGATTATTGTGTTTTTTCGTATTTTAGGTGTATACCTATATATGGAAATATTGATTGTTAGCTGCGATGATATCGTGAGGAATAATATTTTTTTTTTAAATTCGAATTGAATTCGCGTCACATTTATTTAATTAAAAATAAAATATCGCACTCATACATAAATTTTCCTTAGCGATGCCATATTTGGATGAGGACAACCGATACCCTGGAATTTACGCGGACCACGTCCCGATAACGCGCACTGTCTGCCTATTAACACACGTTACGAGCGATATGCCGTTGCACCACGACGATGCACCTTCAAAAGTAAACACCGGTCTGACTACCGCTCGAGACGTATCGTATGTAAGAAAGTAATATGCCCGTCCTTCGACTTGTTACGATCTCGCCCGGCTGACTCGAGTGTCTGAGCCGCGAGGGTGAAACTGTGGCCTTCTACACTGTCGCTATGTCGTTATGTGCGCCGCGGCATGTTCTTGATAGGCCAGAGCAAAATACATGGTTTTTTCTACAACGATAGTACACTCGGTGCGTGCTTCCGAGAGCTCGATGCAACGTCGGATAGTCACGTGCAGAGCGCTCTTATCGATGGCTCCTTGTCTTAACACGGGGTCTCTAGTTGGCCGGCGAGTCAACCTCGTAAAAAGTTCAATAAATATATTAACATATTAACGTGTCAACGGACAAAAGTATTTTTGACTATAAACCACATTCCGTGCGCGTGTACTGCGTCAATGCAGATAAAAGAAACATTATATCTGTCATTCATTTATGGAACACAGGTGTGCAAGATATTTAATTAACGTCAAGAGTCTAGGAAAAATATTGAAATAGGTACCTAACGTTACAACAATTTCATAATTATTTCGAATCTGACGCAATTACACATACCGATTATCATTGTCCCATAGTTACCAATTGTGGTTTAATATTATTTAAGGATTATTGCCTAAAAATTTTTCCCACTACGTTGCGTCATTCGGTATTAATTTTATTAAATATTGTGTAGTCCTGTTATCAGCAGGAAAAGTATATACAGTCTCAAACCGCCCCATGAAAGTCGCAAGCTATCCGATAGCGACGGCGTTAACAAGTAGGGTAGGGTGGGGCTATTTGGGCCACGGGGCTATTGGGATCGAAATAAGAAAAAGAAAAAAAAAACACCACTTTTTTTATAGCTAAGACGCCATTTACCACGTGAGAGCTTGTGAGGGAAGTTGTAAATGGAAGTGCTAGAAGGTTTAACTAAATATCTGTAATGTATCTTATGTGATATCAACTCAAAATTTGTGAGGTAAGTATTTCCTGTGAAGAAATGGCATTTATGTAGTTTCCGATGTTCGTTATTTAAGATCTTACGGGAAAAATAATTGAAACACTGTGCATGTTGTGTTTGTATAGCGGTCTGCAAAGACCACTTCGTCGTTCTATATGACAACTAGCGACATCTGTTGCTTGGTTTCGGAACTTTTTGAAGTTTTGAACTTTGTATCCCGTGAGGCTATTTGAACCATTTCTGGCGGGGCTATATGAATCACACTGGATTTTTCCTTCGTTTACGTTTATATTGCCTTTATGGTTTTTAGATTTAAGGTAAAGAGATTAAATTTAAAAAAAAAAAAAACAGAATACTATATACAACAAAATAAGAATTTAGGTTAAATAGTTAAAAGTATATAAATGGTATAAGAGTATCAGAATTAGAATTTATTTATTTTAATGTTTATTGTGAATTTATTAATAGCAATATTGTTTGTAGTTAGTATAAATTAGTAATTTTTTATTCCTGAAAAAATAAACTTTAATAATTACTGCTTTTGCATACAGATAAAATTAATTTTTGATATTTACAAAGGTAAATTCAATGTTTTCAGATGGTGAGGAATTATAAGAGTAAAAATGCGTACTTGCAGTGGTCTGAAGAAAGAATGGATCAAGCTAAAATAAGTGTCCTAAATGACCATTTAACTACAAGAGCTGCAGCATCGCACTTCAATGTTCCATACACAACTTTGCAGAGAAGAGTCCGTGAAGCTCAACTTCAAAGAGATTTGATGAATGATCCTAATCATGCACAAATTCTCAAGAAAAGAAAGGCCATTGGTCATCCCACAATATTTTCACCGGAGCAAGAAATTGATCTCGTTAATAGACTCAAAAGTTTTTGTAGTCGTGGTTTTGGCCACTCTTCTGTCAGTGTGAGGAGGGCAGTTTATCATTTTGCCAAATTAATGAACATCATTACACCATGGAGTGATGAAATTAAAATGGCAGGGAAATATTGGTTTTCAGTCTTTCACGGCCAGACATAGAAATGACATTTCCTTAAGGAAACCAGAAGGTCTTTCGAAAGCTCGGGCTATGGGTTTGAACAAAGATCGTGTTGATACATTTACGACATCTTGAGAAGTGTTTCAGTCGAGATTGGCATTCTTGACCAGCCTCAGAACATGTACAATGTGGATGAGAGCGGTTTCCCAATGAACAACAGACCCTTGGAGGTGATGACTATTAGGCAACAAGTTACGTGATCCAAATAGCCCCTTGTGCAGTCCAAATAGCCCCGCGATTTTTGGATGGTCATGTTGGAGTAGTGCTGTAGTTAATAATTTTTTACCAGGAAATGACTTGACTAAAAATTTTGAAGTTGATTTAATATGATGCAAAAATTGTAACATTGATGTACGTAATTTTTTGTATTTGATCGGATACAATGTTGAATTATTATTATTAAGATTTAAACTTGAAATGATTCAAATAGCCCCACCTTACCCTACCCCTGAAGCAACAGTGTGACCAACTCCTCTGAAGCAACAGTGTGACCAAGGTCCTCTGAAGCAACAGTGTGACCAAAGTCCTCTGAAGCAACAGTGTGAACCAGTGACTCAGTGAACATCGTTCTGCTCTCCGGGTAAGTACTCAATAATATTTTAATTAATTATTTTCATCATTTTTATTTTACATGCACTCATCCGCTCCCGTACGTTCCTTTTAGGGACCGAGCCCCTGTTTTATGACTGAAATGTACATTTTCTTTTTCATTTGCAGTTTGTGGAGGTTTTGAAGAATCGTGCAAAATGAATACTTTCGTGATCCTGATGGCGTTGCTTACGTTGACCAAGGCGGGGCTCGATATGACATCCGTGAACGCCCATCATCCGGTGGAAGTGAATATCTCTATTCCTACAAACACAGTCGGAACTCTGAGCAAAATAGTTAGTGTTAATTTTTGTGTCCAGTACACGCACCCCAAAGGTGGAGATGGTGGAAACAACTACCGAGAAATCTCCTGAGAAGAACTGCGTCATGGGTTCCATAATTGGAACCCTCGGGGGTCCGGACATCAACAAATATTGGAAATGTTAATTTTACATAAATTTATTTGTTCTATTCTTTTTTCATGTAATCGCCCAACATCGGTCAAGGCTTTCAATCTTTTTTGCTTTTATGAAATATTCATTTTATGTATCGTCGCGTTGTTATCTTATGTATTGTCTTTTTACTTTGTACGGGAACTTGTAGACGCTTCAGAAGTAATTATGTCTTAGTTTAAATGCTTAACCGTTTTGGCTTTATGTTATAGTTTTTAAGTATTCGATATCCATTAACGACGCAAAAACTTTTCAGACATGACCTATCTCATTTCATTAGTTTGTAGTTTGTAGTGTCACAATATTTTATATGTTGTTAGTTTGCGGTCAGTGCCGGGAATTATATACTCATTAGAAAAAAATATGTTTTAGTTTAAATTCTTACCCGTTTCGGCATTATGTTATGTAATAGTTTTTAAGTAGTTTATATGTAGCGGCGTGAAAACTCTTAGGACAACATTCCACCTCGTATCGTTAGTTTGTAGTGTTAAACCTCACTTTATAGTTCAGGTATTACGGGTACAATTCGTATTGTGTTTATTAGTTCATAGATTCTATAATGTCAGTGTAAAATGTTCAAGCTTTTATGTCTTAATAATATGTCTTAGTTAAGAGATTGCATAGGGAAGGATTACGATACAGTTTTGTACTAGTGTCTCTCAGTTTGTAGTTTCTAAAGTGTCAATGTTTGTATCGATTTGTCTTAGTTAGGAGCACTAGGATTACTGTACGTTTTGTAAAAGCATGTATTAGTTTATAAAATTAAAACATGGCATTATAGTTTGTTATAGTGTGTCTTAGTTTATAGGTTCTACGGTAAGAACACATTGAAGTTTGTAATAGTTTCTTAGTTTACAATTGACAGAGAAACGTCAAAGTTTATAATAGCGTGTCTTAGTTTTTAATTAACAGGGTTATCGATACATGTGTGTTAGTTTTTGTATTTTCATGCTTATGTATCAAGTATTGTCTATGTATGTATGCTTAAGGACAATGTAATGGTTTATACCTATTCTTTTTGCCAATAAAAATAATTATCCACAATTTCCTGTTTTTAATTTGAGATCAAATGAGGTCACACGATAATCCCGTATAATAGGTAACACGCTAACGAGTGCGCGTAACTATCTGCGCTTAGGACATACGTTAGGTGTTGGCTAGGCTACTTGCACATGCAAAGTGCATGGACGAAACTTGTATTGCAAATGGTCCGAGTGTTATGACGCTGGAATTGGTCCAAAGTGACAGCCACAGCGTCAAGATGGTTGCATCAGAGCTCTTAGACCTCTGAATGTGAAAATACCACTCATCGATACTCCCAAAGGCTTAACTTTGAAGTTGTAAGAAGCATGTTCTTGTGCGACTGACTGTGTGTTATTTTTTGTTTATTTATTTACGTAGTGAATTTTTTCAAATGTCAGATAATTGATTTATGAGAGGTAATGTTGATTATTTGTGGATTAAAGTTTTTTTTTTCAATTATAAAACTTCATTTCTTCTAATTTTAAAGTTATTATTGGTAGGGGCAAAACTTATGGCTTTGCGTCACCGAAATGCTAGTGATATAATACCTAAATCATTTTCTTACGTACATTTGACGTAGTAATGATGTCACATTACATATTTAGAAACAAAGTTTTAAGTTGTCACTTCTGTCGACAGTCCCATGATTGCCTTATCGTTTTTTTGTATACATGTCATTTTTATAGTTTTGTTTCCCTCGTAATTTCATCATAATGAAATTCATAGAAAATGAAAGAGAAAAAAACTATTATTACTAATAGTAGAGTTTGGGGGTTCCGGGCACAGGTGCAGGCGCGTGGTGCTGGTGCCGGGTCAATTATCGATTGCTCTGTCACGGTGACCATCTTGGATGAACTTGACCTTGACCGTAACCTTAAAAATTAGACCAAAATTCGCCAAAATTTCCAGTTTTTTTAAAGAAAAAATTTCGCAAAAAATAATTGAAGAAAAAAAATTTCTTTTCATGGAAAATTTCCCGTTTCGAGGGAAAATTTACAGTTTTAAGTCCTTAAAAATACCAGCGGCTAAAAATGTCCATATAGAGGCTTAAGAATCCATGTCTACAGCCTCCGATAAGCCTCTGAAATCATCATGGAATATGTCATCATGGAATATGATGTCACTGTTGCAATTTCCGTTACGTCCGCCATCTTGAAAATCTTTATTTTTAACCAATTTTATTTAATTTTTTTTTAAATCATCAAACAATTAACTTATTAATATACTGAATGATTAGATGGAAGAAGTGTGCTTTTAAGACATGGGCTGCAGTAATTTAGTATTCTGACGATGTGAAGCAAACTGTTAACCACGGTATCCAGAAACTCTGTCAAAAGAGGACTGTGTCAGTAAACGTTCTGTTTGGTCTCTGTCTAGTATACACCGATTGGAGCTAAGAATTAGTCATTTCACGTCTATGCAGATCTAAATTGTTAAAGATTGCTGGCTTTCGCAAGTGTTCCTGTAGTTGAATAGAAATTAAGTAATAAATATTACGTTTGTAAAAGAACTTGTGGTGTTTTATTTCTCGTACCCTTCACTATTATGTTAAATTGTTGTTATATTAATTTATTTTTCATCGCCCAGGATCGTACCAATAGCATAAGTCGATCTATTTAATTAGAAAATTAATGAGTGAGTTTTTGATGAATTTTGGGATTATTCTCGAATCTCTAGGTTAATTTTGACAAATTTTCAAGATGGCCGTCGTTTTTGTTTATAGGATGTTGGTAACCTTGGAAACTATGCTTCTTTTAGGACTTTGATCAGGATTTATTGAAATTGATATTTTTTACATAAAATTAAAAAGGATTGCATTGCCCAGGGTTGAAACCAAGGATGTGAACTGATCGAATCAATCAGTATATTGATTACGAATTTATTTAATTCATTTTGGGTGTTTACCCGAATTTCTATCTAAATAATTACACATTTTAAAGATGGCACCCTTATGTCAAGATTGTGGGTGCCTCCATAATAATAAATGATTACTGCACTCTAGTGGGTAAAAATTATACTAACATGGAGTCAGCGCACTCTAGGAGCCGAAAACAAGATGGTGGCCTCCAGCAGACGAAAACAATATGGCTGGCATGACATCATACCAGCTGATAATATATATATATACCTTGGTATTGGTGGGTCAGTCGGCAGGTGGCTTCCATGGAAGAAGGATCTGTCAACATATTTTTATTTTTGCTCTTACTGGGTTCGAACCAAATACTTCAAGGCGTAAGTGCTTTTTAAAATAGTATTTTATTCAAATATGATTAATAAAATTTTATTATAATTTTTGAATATTTTTTCCAAATATCTACCATAACAATTACTGTTTTCCAAATTAGCGGCAGTAACGAAAAGTGCAACGTAGTTTTTAAAAATGTTTTATGAAAATTTAATTAATAAATTTTTATTAACATTCAAAAAATTTCCCGATTATCTAGCATTAAAATTATGTATTTTCAAGATAACGGACATGACGTCATACTAGCTGACGATATAGATATATACATATATATATACCTTGACATAAGTGGTGGGGCGTCAGTCTGCCGGCGGCTTCTGTGGAGGAAGAATCTGTTTATTTTTTGATTTTTTGCTCTTACCGGTTTCGAACCAAGGGCGGGAATCCATATAATCATTCAGTATATTAATAAGTTATTTGTTTGATGATTTTTAAAAAAATTCATTAAAATTGGATAATAGATAAAGATATTCAAGATGGTGGACGTAACGGAAATTGCAACGGTGACATCATATTCCATGATGACATATTCCATGATGATTTCAGAGGCTTATCGGAGGCTGTAGACATGGATTCTTAAGCCTCTATATGGACATTTTTAGCCGCTGGTATTTTTAAGGACTTAAAACGGTAAATTTTCCCTCGAAACGGGAAATTTTCCCATGAAAAGAGAATTTTTTTATTTTTCAAAATTTTTTTTCAAAAAACTGGAAATTTTGGCGAATTTTGGTGAATTTTGAGCCAAATTTGGTAAATTTTAGTCAAATTTTGGCAAATTTTGTAGGTCATGGTCACGGTCAAGGTCAAAGGTCAAGTTCATCCAATATGGTCACCGTGACGTCAGAGCAATCGATCATTGACCCGGCACCAGCACCACGCGCCATTGCCCTTGCCCGGAACCCCCAAACTATACTACTATTAAGTACTACAGTCTGATTTGTGCCTCGCGACGCGGGCGGTTAACAGCTAGTCAAAGATTATTTGAGGTTATAAAAGTAAAAGACTTTATATACCTACCTTATGAGATATAACAAAACAAGTAATCATACACTTTGTGTAAGTAGGTGTTATCTTAAACAGAAGACACCCACGAAAAATAATCAGTATATCTTTGACAAAACTTTCAATGAATACTCAATATAATATTAAAACTATGCCTTATTATAAATCGTATGTTTACAACTGCAGTACTATAAAACTGGTTGATAGTGAATTTATGTTTGGCACATTGGTTACGCAAATGTTTCTAACAATTTTTCCACAGAGACTAACTTCAGTGATAGTTATAACTTCATAAAATAAATCATATTTAAATAATGGTTCGATTTTAATTTGTCCCAACTTGTTAGATCAGGGTAGAACACGACTTCTTTCTCCCTATACCTCTGAGTTTACAGTGTCCTCTCACTGCAGTTTGGATAACTTATTAAAAATAAAAATACTTTACTCTCATTTTTCGAAGTTATTGTCACAAAATAGGTGGGATTATTTAGTTTACAATAATGTTCGGTTTAGTTCAATAGGACTCGCCGTTATGGAACAAACCCTTGGCGTCACTTGTACGGTCATTGCTAGATGGATTGGGTATAGGAGATATAGGGATGATACGCGATGATTTTTGATACTTGAAATTCTCTTCCATAAACCACAACGTGAGGTGGTGCCCTATTTATCTATCTTTTACTTACTGAAAACTTGTCCCTAACCTTAATAATCATGATGATTGCTATTCTGTTTAGCTGAAATTCACATATATTAGTAGCGCTCGTGAAGCTACATGCACTTATAATGACGTCTGAACACAGGATATTTTCATTCGAAATCGTTAAAAAGTTACATTTTTTTAACCGTCTCCGCTGATTGGTGCGCTCCTTCGTTGACGTCACAGCGGCAGACGTAGCAGACGTACTAAACGCAGCGTGAACAACAAAATCGAAGTTCTTAATATATCACTGTTAAAATAAATAATATTTAAAAAACTAAAAAAGCACGCTTTTGTAGGATATCCAACTAAAAAATAGAAAATAAATTTTAATAAATTTGAATTAAAAATAGTGTAAAATAAAAAAAATGTATGTTATTTAAAAAAAAGCGTGGGGTGCATGGTGTCAATAGTTATAATTATTTTATTGACAGATATGAGTAGAATGATTTTCATTTTGATAAGATCTTAAAAAGCACCCCACGCTTTTTTAATAACATACATTTTTTTTATTTTACACTATTTTTAATTCAAATTTATTAAAATTTATTTTCTATTTTTTAGTTGGATTTTCTACAAAAGCGTGTTTTTTTAGTTTTTTTAACTATTATATATTTTCTACTTTTTAGTTTGGTTTATTTATAAAAGCGTGTTTTTTAATTTTTTAAAACTGTTATTTGTTCTAATCTACTATTAATTCCGTGATAACTATAAGTAACTGTATTTATTTTCCAAATTATTAATGTGTACAGCTGTATTGATAGTCAGTGAAGCGTTCCACATTTACGTAACAGGAATTTTGGGAAGGATAAGGATTGAGAAAGTATGAGGAAACGACCTTCTCAATGAAAGTGTATAGAATATGTGAGAAAAATTCGGATAGTCCGGACTGGGATTCGAACCCAGAGCCTTCCAATGACATGTCGGCTGACTTGCTGTAGGCTTTTGGACATACGCCATTGCTATGCTCATGTATGTCTGTAGAAGAAAGCTACAAAAAACACAAATGACAAAAACACAAATTAAGCAAAAAAATTGCTGTTGTCAGGATATAAACACCACACAATACTCCACAACAGGAATAATATGGTCAACAAACAAAGAAAAACAAAGAAAAATGGACTAACAAAAACGAAAAAAAAAACCCACAAATTATGACAGCACAAAAATACCAAACCCAAAAAAAAATCAGCACAACAGTTGAATTGAGACAAAAACACAGCAAAACGAAAAGACGAAACAAACAAAATAGTTTTCCAAAAACAGAAGAGAACGAAAAAAAAAAAAAACAACAAATGATGACAGCACAAAAATATTGAACCCAAAAAAAAATTCAGCACATCAGTCAAAACGAGACAAAAACACGACAAAACGAATAGACGAAACAAACACGACAGTTTTCTATAACAGAAACAAGCGACGTTTCGGGAACTGCTATCTGCTCCCGTCCTCAGGTAGAGACGAACATGGTACGAAAACACAGTTTTTGCTGTGTTTTTGTCTCGTTTCAACTGTTGTGCTGAATTTTTTTTGGGTTAGGTATTTTTGTACTGTCATCATTTGTGGGTTTTTTTTTTTTTTTCGTTTTTGTTAGTCCATTTTTCTTTGTTTTTCTTTGTTTGTTGACCATATTCCTGTTGTGGAGTATTGTGTGGTGTTTATATCCTGACAACAGCAATTTTTTGCTTAATTTGTGTTTTTGTCATTTGTGTTTTTTGTAGCTTTCTTATACAGACATACATGAGCATAGCAATGGCGTATGTCCAAAAGCCTACATCAAGTCATGCCCTCCCATTGCATAAATCTTTCAAAGATAATACATACTGGCTGCTTTACCATCGGGCGCTCAATGTACGATAAATATGGAACAAAGCGCCCCACGCTTTTTTCACAATAATACTAGTATTTTTCATTCATTATTTTTTTAAGCTCATTTTAAAAATTATTTTTCACTTTTTAGTTCGATGTGCTTTAAAAGCGTGTTTATTAGTTTTTTCAAACTGTATTTATATTTCACTTTTTAGTTTGAATAGAAGGATTGGTGAAGTCCCAGACGAATTACAGTTGGATTTACGGCACCAATCCCAAAATTTGTTGAACAGAAAACAAAACAAAATTTTCAGCAGTGGACAGGATTAGAACCTACGACCGGTGAATCCTTGGGTTGTTGTCATCGAAGACCCGCGCCTTAATCCGCTCGGCCAACAAACCAACTGGTGAGGGTTGATTGTAATAACACTAATACCGCGAGTGCTCGAGCTGGAAAGTAGGTAGACGGTACGCAGGCGCCGACTGCACGGTTGTCTCACTTGCTCTCACACAGAGGCTGGGTGACGAAAATTATTTAATCCTGTCGATCATAATCAGGATAATGAGGTAAACTTATTAAATTAGTGTATTGTCACCGGTCCTCGATATGTGTACGAAGTTTAGATTAAATCTGTCCGTTTAAAGTGGGTCAAAATAGAGTTCAAAGGGTCGGTTACAAACATACAAACATACAAACATACAAACAAACATACAGGTGAAGCTAATATAAAGCGTGTAAAAAAGCATGTAAAAACTCCCGCGCCTTCGTCGTCGAGACAAAGTTTGGCACGCTGTTGTTTCAATCACCGTCAAATTGGAAAAAAATCTAAAACCAATATATGTAGAAATTTTAAACACGTTAAAGTGTGTTATTTTTTAAAAGTGTTTTGTGCAATTCTGATAGATTCACAAGCTTAGTTAAAATAATCATAACCCACTCTCACTTTTCATTTAATTAAATGTCACAATTTAGTAGACTTTGTTTGTATCGCGCCAAAGACAAACTGAAAGAAAAGAGTTCGCACATGACCGAAATGGTTTTATTTACAATGTGCGAACTGTTTTCTTTCAGTTTGTCTTTGGCGCGATATAAACAAAGCCTACTAAAGATTGTGAAATTATATAAATTGACAAAAATCTTATTTTGGAAATTGAATAATGGAATAATCTTATCAAATTAGTGTATTGTCATCGGTCCTCGATAAATCTACAAAGTTTGAATGAAATCTGGCCTTTTAAAGTGGGTCAAAATCGCACCCATTGGAGTCGGTTACAAACATACAAACAAACATACAAACAAACAAACATACAGGTGAAGCTAATATAAAGCTTATTGTAATAAAAACTGATACCCTTGTTTCCACTTCTAACGAAACAACAAATAATAATCACGAAAGATACGTCAATGCTCCTTAGAGGGGTCTCGAGAATGACATCTGGAGCGGGACACTAGGCAAAATATAAGTCTTTGTTCTTAAATAGTCAGATTAATTTCAACAAAAAATATTGTAGAAAGTGTCTGAAAATTAAAAAATTTCATTAAAACAATAATTCAATGGTTTACTGTAAATATTATCTGGGCATTCGTTCATACATATTATTTTAAATCAATGTCGGGGTCGAAACCACCACAGCCAGAATAACAGGACACAAGCATGTTATTTATCGACAGGTTCCCGTTTTAAGTATAAAATAAATCTCAAAATGTAAACCATCTTATCTAAAGCAGCTAATGTGACCACAGATATTCCATGGAGGAAGCGGGCAGATTGTTCCGTGGTTTGTTTTCTCGAGGGTAATTTTTGAAACCAGCAAAAGTTATTTCTAAGGGAATAATAAACGGTATTATGACTGGATGATGACTTATCTACGGCCATGCTTGTCTGGAAGCAGCGAGGCGGCGACCTGCCGAGCGAGCGTATTGATTGCGTGTCTCGACGGGTTGCGGCTCGTCCCGCCGTCAGGCGCCACGACAAACCCCCCCCCCCCCCCCCCACACACATCTACATCATCCGGCCACGGCATGGCTTGTACCATTGAATATATATAATGTATAGAAGTCGCGAGGCCAGGTTAAATTTTCTGTCCGGTTTCTTAGAAGAATTGTTGTAGTTCCAAGCTCCGCCGCTGCGATCGCTTTCATCGCTGTGTATCGGCCGTATACGCCCCTGGCGGTAGTTGGCAGAACTAGGTTAACCAGCCCAGTCGTGACATCATCCTTCACCCCCCCCCCCTCGAAAATCCCAGACCAACGATTCAAATTACCCGGCAGGTCTTATCAGCATCGTTAGGCGACCTTGAAGAGGAGCTTCCCTTACCGTCGTTTGAGAATGATGAAATCCCAAAAGAAGCTAGCCACGGAAATCACTGAATGATGGGATTCTGTACCCGAGTGAAGTGAAAATTAGCTATTAAAACGTTGTATTGGGCCAATAGTCAGTGTTACGTTCAAAATATGGTTTTATTTTAAAAGTAAAATACTTATTTAAACTATTTTTCGCGTTTGTAAAAATTTACTTTTAGATATTGGCAAGGAAAATCAACATACCTTAAACAATCTTTTCTTATTCAACGTTATCTATTAAGTAGTAAAAGGGGTAGATATTATTTTTAAAAATAAAAAAAAATGTAACCCACTAAATCAGTATTGGCAAGATATATATATATATATAAATTCAATATTAAAATACGCACATTAAAATTTTTTATTAACTTTTTTCGGTAATAAAAATTCAGGATGATTTTAGTTTAATTGGTTTACGTATATTGCTATATTTTCTAAATCACATAGAAAAGGGAAAACAGTGCATCAGTGAAAATTCAAAAATTTAGTTTAAGTAATACTAGCCATACCAAAAGATCAATATGCGAGATAAGAAATTTGGTAACTGCTCTACATTTCAAATAAAAATGCATTGGTTTCATGAATACTGAAATGTATGCGTAATAAGGCATATTATGTTATTATACTAAGCATGACTATAACTAAAAAAATTAAAGTAATTTAAAACGATGGCAGTCTTAACATACAATAAGTGCGTGGGGGTCTTAGTTTATTTTTTAATTGGCTTCTTCGTCGGATGGAAAAGAGTTAAGATTTCATTAAGGAAAAATATATTCTCAAAGTCACTAAACCGGGAGATAGAAAATAAGGTAGGTACTTAATTTTAAATAAAAGTTAAAATAGACTTACGCTAAACCAATTAAAAATAAGTCGTAAAAATATTTTTATTTATTAAATATGTTCTATACTTGACAGTTCTTTGTGTATAATTCTTCAAAAATCTTTGAAATTTAATACATATTTTCTTAAAATGGTAGAATATCAGCAATACCCGGAAATTACGTGAGCAAAGCCACGGGTTATTAGATACACTTTTATTATAAAATAAAAACAATTATGCATTTTTAGTTCACGAATGTGATATTTTGTTTATTGCTTCACAACATTCATTTACCAGTTTCAAATTTCATCGTACCACTTGTCAGAAATGTCACCAAAAATGAGAGATAGTTTTTTTTGACGAATTTCAATTACGAGGAAACCTTTCGCAAGACTTTTTTCTTCGCAGTAGTCACTGGGACACCATTAATTTAAATCCACTAAGATAATAAAATTGTATGTATAATGATTTGTATTTGTATATTTATATAACTTCCCAACCAATTTTTAATGATTTTCATGTGAATAAAAACTTGTAAAGCAATTTAATTAACTGTGTCATAATACTTCTGATTAGATGGAAATACAAACTTTTCATCAGTAATATACGATGATAAAAATATTTATTATTGCAAAATAATATTCACTGTTCAAATGCAAATTTAAATAGATTATTCATACATGTTTCCTGCTAATTAATGGTTTAAAATAATAATTTTTTAGTATAAAATCATTTTTCTCTTGTGTTAAAATGGGTTGCTAAAATGAGGAATTATAAATATGTCACTTACTAAGTCCGTGCACAGATTTACACAAAACAGCAATGTAAATAATCTTTTTTGGTAGTTTCTAATTTTGTGCCCTGGATAACATGAATTTGGTTTAATTCATACCAAAGTGAATTTTTTGAACAATTTAAATTGATGTCATAAATAAATATTTATTTTATATTAAAAATCCACAAACAGTTTTTAAAATTTAATATTTATCACGCCAGATGGAATAATAAACAAAAAATAGCTCTTATATGTTGTCTGTGTTTAAAGAATTGTATTATATTTCATGGAAATAATATTTACCTTTCGGTTATTAAAAGAAAATATATTTGTATTCAAAATACTTGCGCATCGTTTTTACGAGCATAAAGGCCGGGATACATTCGCAATAGCACGCAAACAGCACACAGATAGCACACACGCACAGAGATAGCAGAGAGCTTGATGCTACATTCACGCACAACACAACACAAAATAATACCGGAAGCATTCAAAAAAGTTTTTTAAATATAAAACTCCCGTTCACAATTTTGGTCACTGAAGTTGGCATACGTGACGTTTGTTTAGATTCGTGTGTTGTTATTGTGGTACGGTTTTCGTTAAAGCCAGAAATATTTTAAATATTTCAAAGTTTACGTACAAAACACAATGAGCATTCAAAAATATATATCACTGTTTATTTCAAATCCGGCTTCCTTAACACATTCAGACACAGACTTCCAAGCATTTAATTTAGCTTCTTCATTTTTGTATCCTGCGGATCCCCTGTCATACAAAATATTTTTACTTTCTATTACAGCTATCAAAAAGCTATCAAATGTGCCTTCCATTTTTATGTTATCGCGTGTTTGAAAACAATAACAAACTACTCAAGTCAAGAGCACCAATACTTTCGTGACAATTGTTCTTTTATAAGCCCACTCGAGTAGTACTTAAAACTGTTTGCTGATTGGCTACCACCATGGTCGCGCACAGAAAATAACCTAAAAGTTAAAAGTTAATGAACTTTCTGTGCGCCGATCCTGTGCTATTTTTCTGTGCGCGTGCTATTTGCCAATGTGGCAGCTCATATCTAATAGTGTATGTTGAACTTCTGTGCGTCTGTGCTGTTTGCTTGCTATTGCGAATGTAGCCCGGGCTTAACTTGTGCATCTAACCTCAAAGCAAGGAATGTAAAGAGTGGGAACTCAATGCTATAACAAACACTTATTTTCTTTGGAGATCCGGGAAATGTGCGTTATTTATAAGCAACTTAACATAGTAAATCGTTAACTTTTCAGATCTATGTTGGCAAAATTGATTTTTTTTTGTGGTCATTCGCTACTGGGAATATTCACCATATAACGTTTAAGATTATTTATTTTGAATTACGAAACAACCAAAACATTATGTAAAAATGCTTCATTTTATGTTAAAAAAATTATAAACTGCATAGCCACAAAGTATGACATCATACCATTAGTTTCAGTTACTAATAACAACACGTGCACGCGTTTGAACAGTCATCGCAGCCATAGTTGTTTCATAGCTACCAAAATCATTCAACGTTGTCAAGAATTATTCCAAATTATGTTTTGCCATTTTACTCAATGCGCCACTCCGTTAACACAACATTTTATAAATTCTGAACTACGAATGTCAGTGGGAATGTACACTATACTGTACATTCCAATCTAATACGCTTTAAGAAATTTCTGTAGTTTTCTTATTATTAAAACTTAATTTTTGATGTTGGCATCTTTTAACCGCACTTTTTTTTTTTTTTCGGTGGCCGTACTCCTCCAATACAGTTGCGCCCGCCGGTATCTAAGCGCTCGGATTTCAACAAAAGGCACCGCCTCTCGATAGAGTGAAACAGAGAATTACGCGCACGACCTTGAAAAAAGCGACGCTACAGCGCTCTGGCGTGGAAGCTGGTAACTACGAGTACCCTCTTGTGGAAAGAAGAGCTGTCTAGCGGCGGAGCTAACAACTACCTCAGTTTTGGATCCGAAAATTGGAATAATAAATCCTATCCCCTCGCGACTTCTATAAGTTATATATATTCAATGCTTGTACTGCTCAGACGTCAGCAGGAGACCAGCGAGTAGAACGTTCCAGACAAGCCGAGCACTCCACTGTTTCCTTCCTGTCAACAAAGCGGCCAAGTATTTAACTACTTGTTCGATGGAAGTAATTTAAAAAATGTGCGCGTTGCAAGTCAAACTTTATGAAACACTAATAGGAAATTTTTAGGATTAAAAAATTATTGAAAAAAGTAATTAATAATTTATTAAAATTTTTGCATCTTAATTTGATGAAAAGATTTTTAATTTGAAAATATACTATAACAATGTTGTAATTTTCGATAAAAACATTTACAACCCTTATTGAATTTGATTGATTTTTTAAAAAGCAGCGTAACCAAACATGCAGCAAAGCGGCGTGGCTTAATCGCTTTACTAAGACTAGCCCGAGAGTGATGGGTAGGACTCTCTCTCTCTCTCTCTCTCTCCTCTGTCGAAGTGCCAGTCCTTGGAGCTACACTTCAGCTGCACTGCGACGAGGTATCAGCTCGACTCGCCGTGCGGCGTTAGTGTTATGAACGCGAGAGACAAGACCGCGATGCGCGCCAGGTTCGGAGCGAGCTGGTCGCCACGCACGGCCACTGACGTCACGCGCCGTCCATTGACGAAAGGCATGCCACGCTGCCTGGCTGGATTACAATGGTTCTCGCTAAACCTCTCCCCCACCACTACCCCATGCATCGTCCCGCCTCAAGATATTATCACCTTTATCGGCCTGCAAATCCCGAGCTTACAGAGGCCACCGCATGGAGTGGCGTGAAAAAGCGTCGCCATTCTAAATATTTCGTGTATCGGGTTATTTCTTGGATGACGCGACTTGTCACAGCCGCTCTCGTCGGTTCGAGAAGGGCGTCACAGGTATTTAAGCAGCGACGCTGGCCTCCACGGAAGTTCCGAGCGAGTTACGAGGGTTCGGAGAGTTCCGCAAGTGAAGGGAAGTGCGACATCGGCAAAGAGGGTGAGAGACGCCCTTGAGAGTGGCGCGATGCGGAACGACGGGACCGTGAGAGTGCGACTGAGTGGCGCGAGACTGTGTGTGTGGACAGGCGCGTTGTAAGGGGTGAATCATTGTTGAGCCTAGCTCCAGAGAGGAGTGTAAACTGTGGAACATGAGAGACATTAAGTGACTTGCGAATAAAATTTCCCCGGTAGGCCTATTCCACGGATATGTTGTGATTATGTTTAATTTGAAACTATTGAATAATTAAATATATTGGCATGGGTGGAAAATGATAAAAGCTATGTAAATTTAAAAAAATGGGTGCGTGTACTTATGTACGCGCGTGAGAAGTTATACTTCTTTGGCATCATTAACAAAACAGTTTTTAATTGCATGCAAATAATTAATTACAATAAAATAATAAAAAGGCTGGAAAAAGATAGTGAACACAGTCAATATAGTTCAGTTTAAATTAGAAAAATTAAATAAATTAAATAAAGAGAATAATAAATATATATGAAACCATTTGTACTAAATATTATAAGATTCTTAATTTTGAATATTTATTATTGATTATTTAATATTTTAAAAGAAAATAAATAAATTTAATAATAAATTCAAAAATTTAATTTAAGTTTATTCATTTTTTTAAATATTTAATATTTTCTTAATTTAATATTTACTTTTCATTTTTATCAAAACGTTTTCATTAAAACTGTTCATTTTATTTATAAATATTTATTATTTATTCAATTTAATAATAAATATTAATTTTTAATATTTTAATTTGATCAATTTTAATTTTTCTCACAAATTTTTATTAATTGTTTTATTAAATTTATTTCTTTATTTTGTAAATATTAATTAACCAATAGTAAATATTTAACATTAATAATTTAATAATATTTAGTATTAATTATATTAAATAATAATATTTTAATTTATATCAATAAATAATACATACAATTAGTTAAACTCAATTATATTGGAGCACTTGAAAAAGTATATAAGTGTTGTATATGTTACAGTTGGTAAGTGTGTTTTTAGTATTGTAAAGTTGGTGTAATTTCCGTGTTGCAAATTTGTTGTTTTGTAAAAGAATGGCCTGCTGGGCGGGCAGTTATATTGTGGTGTTGAAACAGTAAAGTTATGGAAACTTCTATTGTCTTATTTCATTACAGTCACAACATATTTGACGACGAGGATGGCCTTTATTTCGTCCTGGATTGTAGGCCTCGTTGTTATGTTATGTTATGTTTTGGTCTCGCAAGTGACTGTAAGGATATCAAGTCTCCGTTTGTGTTAGGACCTTTCGACATGCAGAGTAACAGTATTGCTTCGTTTAACCCGAATGACGAACCCGTCGATAACTTTCTGGAACGTCTGGAATCTTATTTCAACATTCATAATATTCAAACATCCCGGGAAAAGGTTGATCATTTTACGGTTTTACTTAGCCCTGAACATTTTAATGTCCTTAAATATACGTTAGTGCCGAAAAACGTCAAAGAGTGTACCTTTGAAGAATGCAAGAAAAGTTTATTGTCTCATTATGCTCCGACGACACGTGTGATGGCCCAGACATGAAGTTTCACAGCAGATTTCAGCGCAATGGAGAATGCCTTTCGGATTTAATAGCTGATTTGAAACAACTTTCCATTAAATGGGAGTTTAATACTTTTCTTGATCGAGCCTTACGTGATCAGTTAGTGATTAGTCTTCGTGATAACTGCATTGTAATGACGAAATTGCATAAAAGCAAACACATTTATACTTTCGGCTCAGTTGTGCGTAATGACTCGAAGAAGTAAGAACAAAAACACATCGGCGCAGGAACTTGTGAACACGCTGATAAACTATCTGCCTTTCGAGCTACACATTCCTGGCTACAGGTTTTTTGGTCCAGGAACGAAACTAGCCAAACGACTAGCTCGCGGTGACGTGAGCATTAATTCTCTTGACGAAAAGTGCAAGCAGAAAGATACTGCGTATTCCTTCAGCAAGGATCTGTAATCAAGGCACCGAGCTGACGAGATATTGGCACAGGAAGCCGAATATATAAGTAAATCGCCAGACGCAGAACTAGAAGAAAAAATCGTGGCCTGGGGCGTATCCAAAATCATGAAGGCCAAGACTAAATTAAGAATAGGTACTAGTCGAACCAGCTGCTAAGTCAAAGACTAATTCACGCAAAACTAAGCGCAAGACTGGTGCAGGTGGGCAAAAAGCTACGCCAAAAAGACAGGCTTTTGACAAGAAGATTATTGGAGGATTTCTTCCTTTGCTTTTGCATGCCTTTGTTGCTCTCGGTGGCCTCATCGGTGTGACTACCGGTATACATAGTAGTCCGGTCAAATTAGACCAAAAATACGAGTGAAGTTAAAAATTTCGCACCCAGCTGAATATTTGTAGGATTGTTCAAAACACCATTATAAAGGAAATCTAAAAAGTCCTCATCGATCCGACACCTGGAAAAAAATTTACTCGGGATCAAAGGTCATAAAAACGGGTTTTTCGCGATTTTCAGCAGAACGGTAAGTTTTATCATACAATTAGCTTTGACAAAAATTGTAGATGTGACCATTATCAATAACAAATGTTTAAATACTTTTTTCTTGAGAGCCACCGTTTTTGAGATAAAATGATTCAAAAGTTGAAAGAGCGGTAATCGTCATAATATGTATAAGTACACCACGTATATACATCACTGAAGCTGTAATACAAGTAAAAATATCGTTTTATCGGTCAGTGTAACTTACACATATAAAATATTATCTATAAATATGAGAATTTCGGGTAAAAAGAAACCCAGTACCTCATTTAGATTTAGATTTAGTTCAATGTGTTGAAGTTTTTAAAAAGAGTAATTCAACTCCACAAGAAGTTATCACCAACGGAATTCGCTTTCTTCTCTCTATGTATGGAGCTCCTAAAAAAACTACGTGCTTAGATAAGTTTCGGTATGCATGTTTCGTTAAAAATACTCGAAATAAAAAAAACAAGTGCAGTTAGCTTGTCTTCCTCCAACCTCAGCGGCTGCTCATTAACATCTTTTTCGGGTATATTACCAAGTCCAAGTGTGGCTTGGTTATCAGCTAGACCCAAAAGACTGGGGTTGGAAGTTGGTCGACAATACATTAGAGCCAGTTCAAACTTTACTCCCACCTGCGCCGGAAAAACTGCTAAACACAATTTTTTGCAACTGTAAAAAGGGATGTAGTGCTAAATGTGGTTGCAAAATAGTTGAACTGTTTTGTTCTGTAGCATGTACACATTTTCAAGGCCGGTCATGCTCCAATGTTGAATCACCAACAATTGATTCATTTGATACTAACGAAGAGACATGCAATGTGTCGTTATTGGGGCAATTTACTTGCACCCAGGATGAAGAAGATGAACAAGGAGAAGAAGAACAACAAGAAGAACAAGGAGAAGAGGAAGCAGAAGTATCAGTATCACATAATTACGATTCCGATGGATAAATTTCCCTATTTTTGTAGTTATACTTCTTTAGGCGCGTTATGAAAAAATGATGAGAGTGAAATTTTAAGATGCGCGCGCATCACTGTAACACAAAATTAACAGGTTGAAGCTGCGCGCGAACCATGTAACCACATTTTCACAGGAATATGCCGGACCCACGTGTATGAACATAAACCCACATTAAGGGACATACCAAACGTACTGGTGTGCCACATAAAACTTTATAATTGTGAAATTACCATGGAATTTATTTTGGTAAACTAAAATAGTCATAGTAAAGAGTAAATTCCAAGGTTTAAAAAAACCACATTATTTTGGTATTACATCAAATATCATACACATTTTCCTCGTAACCTTCTGTCAGAGCGTTAAAAAACCAAATCTAAATACAGAGATCATACACGGTTGGAAAGTTCTTCCCAAAATCAATCGAATGATAACAATAAAACACCATATGACCGAGTGAAGCAGTGCCGGGAACGTAAAAGAATGAATGCGGCCAAGCGGATCGACGGTGCCAGTACATCTGCAGCTGGGGCGGTTGAAATTATGCAAGTGGATGATGACTTCTTAGTGATCAAACATGAATATAACTACATAAAATAGCGTATTTTAATATTTTGTATAGAATACATTACCTGTTACGTACACGTATTCACGTACAACACACCGCCATGTCCAAGACAGCCACACCCCTTTTTTTTCTGATCATTGCCATCCTGTTTAATATTTTGACCGTTGATTTATGAATGACTCTGGTTACAAATTATACCAAGATCTTCGTAAATTTACATGACTTGAACTCACTTTATTTTTCTATCATTAACTCATAAAAAGTTTCACTGTCTGTTAAGATTTCACAGATAAATTTAATATACAAAAATAATACACGAATAATAATAGCATAAAAATACGCCCATCTTACGTAATTCGAAAAGCAAATTCTTACCATCCATTCGGTATGGTTACCCCCGCGACGCAATGTAAATATAAAATCCTTCTTGCGGGGAAGTGTGTGAGACGCCAGAGGTTTGTCGAACATAGCTGATAAGAATATTGTTTTTCTCGCGTGGCGTCGCGTGGTCGCGTCGCGCTGCTGTGCTCCAGCGCCGCGAGACAGCGAGTCAGTCCGGGTCGCGCCGCGCCGCGCCCGTGTGATTAGTGTCAATAGGTCGTTAGCGCCGCTCTGTGGCTGGGCTGTGGACTCCCGTGGGCCCAGCACAGCTCTGCCGCGGGCGGCACACTGCTCCCATCTCAGCTCTCGGTGGACGGCATTTGGTGCGAGTAATTTCGTTAATGCGACTGAAGTCAAGGAGCGGAAATGTGTAACGGTGTCGGATGGCGTGAACCAAAGATCACAAAAGGAAACGTTATAATATTAACAGTTTAGTGAATTGTTGAAAATCAGGTCCAAAGCCGGGGCATAGTAGTTTATCAAGTCTATTCCGATTTTATTGGAGTTTATGGGTCAAGATTAACTGCAATTGATGGTGATCTAGGCGCTGGTCACTCTTGTGTAGGTTTAGAGCACTCCGTTTCTTGTACTCTTGAATCGCGGTCTTCCCATTGCGGACTTATCTCTGACGTTGTAGGCTGACATGGTGTTCTGTCGGAGTTATTTGTTGTATGCGACGTTCCAACTCTGTCATGCGCTGTTCTACGTTGTACATAGGGTTGAAGTACGGGTGTCCGCTGCTTTCTTTGGTACTTGGTCTACGTCGGAGCCTATAGCATCCACACGGCTGTTGAGAGTTGCAGTGGTTTCATCGACAGGTTCTAGGCGGATTTTCAGCTGCTCGCAACGATTCTGTAACTCGTTACGCGAGTCGAGATGATTTTGTGAGAATTGCCGCTGTATGTCTCGTCTTTCTTCACGCGCGGAAAGTAGCATTGGTGTTGTCCGCGTCTCGAGGTCATCTATACGAGCGTGCCCTGGTGTCACCTGTTCGGATAGTCTCTCTAATGCTCCGAATGGTTCAGTTAGACGTGTCTCCAGTCAAGTTTCCAATCCACTCGATTAGTTTCGGACATTCCCTACTTCGGTACGGACTCGACCTATGTCAGATTGTACACGATAGATTTAAGATTCTAATTCCGCTTGAATGTCCGTCCTGACACGATATTTGTTACACTGTACACAGTCTGTTTTAGTTGTTATGTTAGAATGTATGCCCAAACTTAAATCTAGTAGCATTTCATGGGTGCAAACGAACGAGCTCCCACTTCCGTTGCTATTTTATGTTGTGGTGGGTCAGTTAGCTACATGTGACCTGTGAGGGACATACCAACAGCGAGGGATGCTGCAGGCAACTGTGTGTCTGATTCAGAGGTAGCATGAGCGTGTGAAATTGGCCGTCCCAGCCCTTTTATAGCTAATGGTAGTGTTAGTGACGACTGATCATCGGAATTGGTTGGTGTTGTAGACATATCTACGTCTACAGACTGAGCTGCTATGGTGCTGCTATCAGATTACTGAATCTCAGACTCAAGATGTTCACTAGCTTCCATATCTGTTCTATTTCTCAAACTGTGCGTGAATGTAGTTTTCCGTAATATGATAATTTTAGTGTTAGTGATATAACAAAACAATAACACAACGAAATGTCGAGACACTCAAGTAAACTCTTCTTTCTGGCCCCACGTCTAGGGTGACACTCTTTTCTCTGCACCCAAACTCAATATTATATCCGTATATTTTGATTAAAACATTACTTTTTATATTATTAAAGACAAAAAGAACAAGAAATAAAAGTAGAGCATCCTGACTGTACTAACTTGTGTCTTACTAAATCATCAGGAATGTTATGTAGAACACATCTAACAAATATCTTTGCAAAATATTATGTGTTATCATTGATATATACCAACAAATAATAGTACGGAAAAGGAATTTAGTATATATATATATATTAATCAAAATGCTCCGGTTATTCAATAGATAGAACTGGATGAGAATTCCTTACAAGACTTCTGGTTCAAGAATTATACTTGAAATGTCTAACAGCAATCACCAGTAGTTATAGTTATTTTGATTTAAACCTAAATCAGATCATGCAATTTGGTGTGTACTGTAAGTATCAAACGTCATATTGAAACCGCATCACTAGGAATGGTCTATACAGAATAACTGGATGTTTTAGGACTTACTGCTAATCTTCTTTACACTATACACTTCATTATCCAGTAATCCCTTTTGGGATAAATATTCAAATTCATTGAACAACAATTTGCTTTACATCTCAAAGTCGTTCACACATATCCCTTACACGATGGTTCGTCTCTACATGCTGTGTCCTGATAGTACAGCATAAACTAGTAACATTATACATGAAATATATACTTCACGTTACCTAACATAATCCATATAGTAAGTTTCTAATATCAAACAATTTCAAAAATTTATGGTCAATACGAACCTATTGTAAAATAGTTGTACTGATTGAGAAACCTTCGTGGGCATGCGCATAACTCACCAAAATTTCATCGCATTCGGATTCGGGACAAACAAACAAACATTCATTTTTATATGTTAATATTAGCCTTTATACAGCTACGATTGGTTTTGCTATCCAATTGCTAACCAGTTGACTTCAACTCCATAACAGACACCCACTTCATAGACTAATACCTCCATGGATACAACTAGTAACCTTCGAATTTGAAAGGTCGAGTGTGCAAAATTTCATACAGATAGGATGAACGATGCGTTAAAAACGAAATGGCAAAATATCACCAAGAGTAATTAAATAATGCTATAAGGCTCGGACAGCTCTGCAATATCACATCGCTACGAACATTTTCTGTTAATGATTCTAACCTGTCACGCCTGTCATACTCTACCTTTTGTTGCGGTAAGCATCATCTCTAAGTATACATGAAAACAATTAAATGGTTTTAACATTTATTTAATAGAGACAGTGAAATTATTAGTTAAATCGCTAATTTTTCCGAATGCATATTTATGGAGTTTCAAGTTTAGAAAGTTATATTTATTTATTTATTTTATTCAGTGGCATGTCTCGTATGGCTCGGAGGTCTAGGATGTTAGTCAAAAACAAGAAGATGTCAATAGTTACTGAACTTAATATTTTTAAATTGTGTTAATGCTGCCCCAAAGTAGGAGCAAGATATCTAGATATATTTTTGACGATGTTTATGTTCGCACGTGTGTACAGAGTGAAGTAGGGCTTCGAGTTTGATGTTGTAGTAGCCACCAGCGGAGGAAACAAAACGAGTCGCCCGTTCCGCAACTAGTAAAACTATGTTAAACAAGGCCTAGAAGACAAGGATCTTGACCGTCAGAGATGTCACGACCAAGGTCGAGAATAACTAGGGTAGAGAAGAAGAATGAAATGAAGAAGGAAGAAATGTTGGCTATTGACCTCAACGAAAGTACTGCAGCGAAGAAATAAGTTATGTCTCACTCTGACAGAAATGTATGGCGTTAGTTGCATGAGACGGTGAAATTCAGTGTTGACGAAATGAAATTCTTGGTTAAACATCTTGACTGGTAAGTTTCCAGTTCTTGCTGCACCTTCAAAAATCATATAGGTATATGTTTCTCCGGTGAGAAGGTCGGACTTATAATGGCTTAACTCAACAATAGTATAGAAAAGTATGTCCGGACGAAGGGTTCAGGGTTGTGTAGCTGTAACCGATTTCTCTGACGTCACGGCGGCCATCTTGGACGAAAAAAATTCCTTAAAATTCCTAAAAAATTACTTAAAATAACTAAAAAAATTTCGTTTTGAAAAAAATTTCTCGTTTTTTACCACAAAAATTCAAAAATTATGATTTCGAAAAATCTCAAAATACTTTTGTCTTAGAAAGAACACAAATTCCTAAAAGAGGCTTAAGCATCCATGTCTACAGCCTCCGATAAGCAACGTTGTAAATTCCGTTACGGCCGCTAACTTGAAAATCTTTATTTATTATCCAATTTTAATTTTAAACATTTTTAAATGTATAAATTTAAAAAAAATCTAATATAGTTTTAATAAAAAATTTTTTTATAAAAACCATCGTTACGACCACCATCTTGGATACTATAAAATTTGCTTGTTTCGATACGCCCGCCATCTTGGATGAGTACGCTATCACCATTAAACGTTTCGTTACGACCGCCATATTTGATTCTAGATCATTGCACTTTTCGTTACGGCCACCATCTTGAAAAACCGTAATTTTTATGCTAGAAATTCGGAAAAAAATTCAATAATTATAAAAAGAATATGTTAATAAAATTTTATTAAAATACTATTTAAAAACGCACTTAGGCCTTGAAGTTCTCGGTTCGAACCTGGTAAGAGCAAAAATAAAAAAAATGCGATAGATCCTTCTTCCACAGAAGCCGCCCTCAGACTGATCTCCCACCACCACCAACACCAAGGTATATATCATCAACTGGTGTGATGTCATGCCCGCCATCTTTTTTACATCTCCTGGATACCAACATCTTCTTTACGGCTCCTAGATTGAACTACCTTCATATTAGTTAAAATTTAACCTGCTAGAGTGCAGTAATCATTTTTTATTACTGTGGCACCCACTATCTTGAAATTTGGGAGCCATCTTGGAATATCGTAATTATTTAGCTAGAAATTCGGCAAAAATTCCAAAATTCGTTAAATTATTATGTGATCAATACACTGATTAATCCGGTCAGTTCCTGTCCTTGTTCGATCCCTGGACGATGCAATAATTTTTAACTTTATGTAAAAAATATCAATTTAAGCAATTATGATTAAAGTCCTAAAAGAAGCATAGTTTCCAAGTCAATCACCATCCTATATGCCATTACGACCGCCATTTTGAAAATTTTCCATAATTAACCTTGAAATTCGGGAAAAATCCCAAAATTCATCAAAAAAATCACTCTTAAATTTACATATTGACTTGATACATGGTTCGATCTCTGGACGAATCTTAAAATAAAATTAAGTAATAATACCATACAAGTGTCAGGTTCGAGAAATAAAACACCGAAAGTTCTTTTACAAACATAAAAATTATAAAACAAATTTTATTCTACGACAGGAAAACTTGCAAAAGTTAACAATCCTATAAACATTCAGTCCTGCATCAGCCTGAAATTGCTAATTCTAAGCTCCAATCGGTTTATACTAGACAGAGACCAACCAGAGCCTTTACAGACATAGTCTTCCTCTTCTTGAAGTTGTTTCTGGACACCATGTTGAACAGTTTGCTTCATGTCGTCAGAACTGTCATTACAGCAGCCGATGTCTTGAATGCACACTTCTTCACTTTGTCATCGAACGGATATGGCTTTCCAAATGTACAATCAAGTCACAGGTTCTATTTTAAAGGACCGTTTGTTGCTACATCATCAGTAAGCTGATTGATTATGTTCTGCCTGATATCGTCAAGAAAAGTACAAGTGTCTTTCGACTCACTAAACGTATTTAGATAATAGTTGTCTTTCAATTTTCCACGAAATGCAGACTGCGCCAAGTAGATGCAATTATCATTCACCTGTAATGCACCGAACACAGTCTTGGGTTTAGTTTCATGTTCAGGCGACATAGCAGTCAATTTCTGCTCGTCTGTTTTTTTTTTTTTGCTTGTACGCTTACGAGTCTTCAACCTAAACCGCGGAGTCTTAATTTCTGCAGGTAGTTCAACTGTAGGCACACGGACTTCACCTTTACAGTTTTTTTCACATGTCGATGCAAATTATCAATTCGAGTAAATTCATGGCACTCATCGCAGCAAAACTTCATGCGAGAAGGATTCTTCGTACATTTTATCCTCTCATGTCTTCGTACATCATGGGAAAATGCGAACGACATATCGCAGTAGCTGCAAAGATACCGTGGTGATGAAGACGTGCCTTAGAGACCCGAACCAGATGCCGATGTTACTGCAGTTGTACCATTTCCAGGAATACTCTTATGCACATCAATCATTCGCTGTTGCACCGAAACATTTACTTTCTGCCGCGCAGCAAGGCCTTTGCATGTCTTCTTGTGCGTTTTCTTATTATCTTTACTGGCAAACTGCTTATGACATTTCTTACAACCAAACATTTTGCGAGGTGGATTCTTAGCACATTCTCTCTTCTCATGTTGACGAGCATTGCTGTTGTTTGAGATATCGTGTCGCAGTAACGGCATCGATGTTCGTTAGTTGTTGACGAATCACCATCTATTAAAATTTCCATCGAGGGTGGAACAGCATTCGTCGAGGTTTCCTGTGTAGTCAGTACTGAAGTCATTAAGCTCTCTTCTGACGGTGGTACCAATACTGTTGAAGTCTCCTCCAGTGTTGGCGTCGTCGTTGCCAACGGGATCTGCTCCATCATCGTCGTCGCTGATGTCAGGGTTCCCGTAGTCATTGGTACAACCTCCATCGAGTTCGACGTTAAAGACGGTAAAGATGCCATCGAGTTCGCATGAACAGGTAATTACGCGACTTACGCACCAGATTAAATAAACTAGGCGATCCTTACACCGTCGACGACAGTAACAAACTGAGCGGTCTGCTGTCTAAGACTCGCTTATATACATGCACCCGATGGAATAATACTCTCGTCAAATCAAGAACCATGTACTATAATACTCGAGTCAAAACAACATTTAAAAAAGAAGCTCTCCAAAATAAGGTAACTCAATTGGAAGCTAATTCGACAAATATTATGAACACACAGTACACACAGTAAATGGAACGAACACGCAATGTTTACGCAATTGACGCGCAATAAACGCAATGTTCACGAATGTACGCAACTTACACGCAACGACTATGCAATGTTCTCGCAGGTCAAACATTTAATAAAAAGGAAGCACAATTTTTAGGAAATTTCTACACAATGGAAGCGCATTTAAAGAAAAGGAGGTGCATTTTCAAGTACATTGCTCTCAGTAGGATGCGATCGAATGCCAATGTTAAGTTAAGATATAATGCCTTCAACAGTCTATAAATCCACCAGTTTTTAGTTCCAAACATCATTGGCTCCAATAATCATTGGATCCAACAGTCATTAGCTCCAACAGCCAATTTCACCAACTGTTTTTGGCTCCATCAATCAATGACGTCAAAAGTATTTGACTAAAAATAGTCTTATGCCTAGCACTATTTGACTATGACAAGGAGTCTACGAAGATACGAGACTACAAGACTGCATGTCTACATGAGTACTTGACTACAAAGCTACAAGTCTACACGGCTCCAATGCTCCAACAGTTCCAAATGCTCCAAAGCTCCAATGCTCCAAAGCTCCAATGCTCGTACAGCCCCAAATGCTCTAAAGCTCCAACAGCTCCAAATGCTCCAAAATTCCAACAGCTCCAAATGCTCCAAAGCTCCAACAGCTCCTACAGCTCCAAAACATCAACAGGTCCATAGTTCCAATGCTCCGAATAACCAACAGCTCCAAATGCTCCAATGGCTCCAAATGCTCCAAAGATCCAACAGCTCCAAACTCCAACAGCTTCAGATCACCTACATACAGCTCAAATGCTTCAATGCTCCAACAGTTCCAACTGCGCCAAAATTCATTCGCTCCAACTGTCTTTGGCTCCAACAATCAATGGCGTCAAAAGTATTTGACTCCAAATAGCCTTTGACCTATCGCTATTCAACTACAATACTTGGAAGTTACGAAGCTTCAAATCTACAAGGCTCCAATTGCTGCATCTGTCTTCGGCGGAATTTTCTCTTTGGCTCCAATTGCTCCAGCAGCATTATGTCATAAGATTACAAGGCTACTTGGTTACGTAGCTACAAGTCTACAAGGCTTCAAGGCATCATGACTACGCGACTACGAGCCATGAGGTTACGAGACTACGCCATTACGAGTCTACAAGGTTACGAGACTGCGAGGCTACAGGTCTACGAAGCCTTGTATACTTGAAGCTTCGTAACCTCCAAGTCTTGTAGTTGAAAAGAGCTAGGTCTAAAACTATTTTTAGTCAAATAGTTTTGACGTCATTGATTGTTAGAGCCAAAGACAAATGGAGTGAATGACTGTGGGAGCCAATGACTGTTTGAGCCAATGACTTTTGGAGCATTTGGAGCTATGGAGCTTTGGAGCATTTGGAACTGTTGGAGCATTGAAGCTGTAGGTGATTTGAAGCTGTTGGAGATTTGGAGCTGTTGGAGCTTTGGAGCATTTGGAGCTGTTGGTTATTTGGAGCATTGGAGCTTTGGACCTGATGGTGTTTTGGAGCATTTGGAGCTGTTGGTGCTTTGGAGCATTTGGAGTTGTTGGAGCTTTGGAGCATTTGGAGCTGTTGGAGCATTGGATCCTTGTAGACTTATAGCTTCGTAGTCAAGTACTCATGTATACATGCAGTCTTGTAGTCTCGTATCTTTGTAGAATCCTAGTCTTATAGTCAAATAGCGCTAGGCCTAAGACTATTTGTAGTCAAATACTTTTGACGTCATTGATTAATGGAGCCAAAGACAGTTGGTGCAATTCAAGGTTAGTAGAGAGAGGTTGTCTCGATCCAATAAGAACAATGTAGACAGCCCGACTCTCCGCTCTGACGTCATCTGCAGCCCCGCCGTTCTCAGCCGTAATACTACAACTGCTGACTGATGGCTTTCTCTTATCAGCTCGGCTCGTTTCACGTGTCTGATACGCAATACTTATAGTATTTCATTTATGCTTTGTAGATTACTGTTAATTATAATCGCTTTGATATGTTTTTCAAATGACAACATGCTGTGACTGAAAACAAGGATGAATTATTATTTATACATATTTCTTCAGTGACAGTAAAAATTTTCAAAATATCAATGATGAATCCATGAATTTTAGAAAATTAATATAATTAACATGTAACTAGTAAATAAAATGGTTTATTTGTATTTATTTCTCAGAAAAATAATTGCATATCAATTTCTTAGTGTTAATAAAAGTAGCCATTAAAACGTTTTGGGAATGTTTGCAGTATAAATAAACTGAAGTTAGATTTAAAAATAAATTTCTAACATGAATAGAGCAGTTTTTCGTGTAATCGTTTGAATACAGGCTAGACATACACTTTCTTCAAACAGTAAATTTTATCATTTGCATACCAATTTAATAAAAAAATAAAAAAGAAAGCGTACTTACTCTGTCTACGTCATAATTTTTCTGTCTACGTCATAATTTTTCTGTATTTCTTGGTTAGTTTCCTCTTTTCATCTGATTCGTAACCTTTGCAAGTCCTTTTTGAACTGATGCAGGCAACATCACATTTACAAATTTTTCTTGAACCACTTGAAATGTCATTTAAAAAGTTAATTCGTATGAAAGTCCTTTGTCGTACAAATACTTTAATGACATATTCAGGAATACATGGAAATTTCTTGGAAGAAATTTTAATAGTTTTTCAATTACAATTTCTTGAGTTTTGAGCCATGATATATTTGAAACTCTTTATCCAATTCCTTTGCTTGACTTAGTCACTGTACTGATGGGCTTTCTAGCCCACCAAATCATGTTTTTTATCCACGGAGATGAACAACTGTTACTAGCAGTCCTTCCATCACTAAGATAAGAAAACTTTTTCTGCAGTTTTTTGGCAACCCAACCTGCCAAATACTCAAGGGCTGAAGTTTCGAGTTCACTTGCGGATTCCATTTTCGCGTTCACCTGATTTGATGGTAAATCTGTTTCGCTGCAACCTACATGATGATCTTTGATAGTTACTGCGGAATATGTCGATATGTAGCCATCCTTCACTGTTTTGCTTACAAGAAATTCGTCAGAATCAAAATTTTCTGTGTTAAGATTTTTCTGAACTATCCCTTGATTTTTTCCTAGTATTATCATCTGCATGTGATTGATTGCATTCAGAGGGGTAGGATGGTCATTGAGGCCTCCACGAGTACGAATTTGGGAGAAAAAAATTTCAAGGGAGTCCTGGTTTAGTCGTTGCGTTAGGAGGTAATGTACATAGGCGTGCCCAGACATTTCCATTAGGGGGGGGGGGGGGGGGGCTGCTAAATTTTTAAATCAGAAGCTGAATTTAGAATGTTAAATAGCCTAAATACATTCATTCATTGTCGTGTTTATATTGTTGTGCAGTATCGAGATATGTTTACTAGTTAATATTTATATCCGTATAGTTTTAACAATTTTGAAAATATGTTTTTTTTCCATAGACAATGTTTAAAGGGTAGGTACCTACCTACTTACACATTTTTCCCTCACGAATTTTCCAATAGCTTGGTCCAGATCTACCTTGAAATGAACTTCTTTTTAGTGAATGCAAACACAGCAATTCAGACAACAGAACTTTAACAAACCTTTTAAAAAAATTTTATTGCTTGGACATTTTAAGGGACCTCGTGTTTTAAATAAACTAAGGTGGCTGTATTTCCAGAACGATAAAATGTTTAAAAATATTGTTGATTAGCACGCTGCAACACTGAAAAACAGTTTGAGTGTCACAGTGCCAGGAATATACGAATATTAACGAACGCATTAGAGAAAATGCTGATCTGAGTGATTACATTAGGGGGGGCCATGGCCCACCTGGCCCCCCCTGTAGGCACGCCTATGGTAATGTATGTTTAATGTTTACATTTCAGGTCTTTAAAATTTAATTTGAGGGACTTTATTGACATTATACAACCCTTCTGAAAAATTTGTAAACATTTCTTGTTGCAACATCTCATTGTTTCCATGAAATTTAGAATAGTGTCCAAAATTTCATCTTCAGCTGCCAGATCTTTACCGTACGGTTTCCTAGATGGGTCACCAATAATTTTCATTACATATGAGTTCATTAAATGCCACTAGTGGTCTATCATGTTGATAGTGTTGGATAGTATTATAGCAGCTTCTCTATCACTGTGATTAAAAAACCTTAGTGTCATTGCCGTTGTATGAGAAAGAAGCTGCGCAGCTTTTCTCACGTTTTGCCGCTTTGTTTTCTCAATATATATATATATATATGGTTTAAATTAAGTTTATGCAACACTTTCAAGTCATTTGAACACTCTTTACGAATAAGATCTACAAGTGACTCTTTGGTACACACACTGCCACAATTCAAGATAAACCCTGTATCAAGAAGCCAGTTTCGTATTAATTTAAGAACATGAGGAGCATCTGCAAAAACAAATATTTATATTGTCATTTGATGGATGCTCGAAGAAAGTCTTCATCGTGGAAACACCTAGCTCTCTCCATAGTCCTAAATTTCCTCCTCCCAAATCCGAAACGCATGCCTTTACTGTGTAACCTACATGATGCAGTTTAGTTATTAAAGAGTCCAATATCTTTTTTGTAATTTTCTGGTCAAAATTTACATAAATAGGTTGTTTCCAGTTTGAAAACAGCCCTCGAGCCATAACTACTTGCATATATGAATAAGGGCCAACCATTTCATCCTCTTTTGCATCATACTCGAGCGTTTTCTTCACTTTCACTTCGTCAAATGAAAGAACAACAATGCGTTCGAAGTCTAGCAACATAGAACGTGCTACATTCAAAAATTAAAACATGGTTACTAGGATACCGTTTCTCATGTCAAATGAAGATGCCCATCGTTGAAGAGTTGAAAGTCCAGGCAATGGGAAGTTAAGTTTCTGTTTTAACAATAAATAACATCACTTTCGGAAATAACGCAAAGTGAAAGCGAGAGCTATTTCCTCATTGGTCCAGTTTACTCTTTTTTTCAATGAAAGTAATAAGTGAATTGAATTTTTCGAAAAAAAGACTTGAAAGAATATTCCACATACGAAACTCTAACGAAGAACGGTTTTTTGTTTGTTTTTAAGATTTACGTTTACTTTTTTGAGTTTTTTCATGACTTCCCAATTTAAAACTGACTTTCTTTCGGCAAGAAACAAATTTTCTTTAAAAGAATTTGGATTTCCTTCCTAAGCATTTCAACCGAGTCATTGTTAGAACAAAACTTTGAATGCAGTAACTGACTACAAGAACATGTTTCTTCCTCACTTACATTTTCATTTGAATTAACGATTTATTTACATAACATTTTTTTTTGTCTTCCCTGCATTTAACTTTCTCGGCGCACACGACTTTCCAATGTTTATACAGGTTTTAATGAAGGTACAGAATTTTGTTTAAGACGTCTTTTAGCGCATGTATTTAACAACTCGGCTTTCAAGTCACGCTCGTAATCATCATCTGTAAAGTGCTCTCAACATATGTAAGTTGTTTTTGGATTTCACTCACCACCACATCGGAATTTCTGAACCCACACTTTCAACAGATGATCATCACGTGGGAATCGATGATATTTTATATGATTTGTTTCAGGTAAAGATTTTGTTTTTACCAAACTATTTGTACACACAGCCACTGTACACCGCGTACCTGGCATTGTAATGTTTAAATACAACTTTTTAACAGCGTTTAGCCTAATAAAACAATTCACTTCAAATTCGTGTTCTAGACATTTTGCCTGCTAGTTATAATTAACGAAGCACCTGTGCACTTATGATATAAGCAACACTAACATTTTATAACACACACACTCTCAATTAAACTCCTCACAACAATAACCCTCCCTGCATTACGCTGTAGTTTGACACGTTATTACGAGCAGAGCTTGTAAACTAAGTAACTGATAGGAGCGGACGGGCTGGCAAGCCGAGCCGGGGCAGCAAGCGACGCGATGCGCAGAACGATGCGCAAGCGATCGAAGCAACCTCTCTATACTAACATTGGGTGCAATCGACTGTTGGAGCTAATGACTGTTGGAGCCAATGATTTTTGGAGCCAATGACGTTTGGAACTAAAAACTGGTGGATTTATAGACTGCTGAAAGCATTATATCTTAACTTAACATTGGCATTCAATCGCATCCTACTGAGAGCAATGTACTTGAAAATGCACCTCCTTTTCGTTAAATGCGCTTCCATTGTGTAGAAATTTCCTAAAAATTGTGCTTCCTTTTTATTAAATGTTTGACCTGCGAGAACATTGCATAGTCGTTGCGTGTAAGTTGCGTACATTCGTGAACATTGCGTTTATTGCGCGTCAATTGCGTAAACATTGCGTGTTCGTTCCGTTTACTGTGTGTACTGTGTGTTCATAATATTTGTTGAATAAGCTTCCAATTGAGTTACCTTATTTTGGAGTGCTTCTTTTTTAAATGTTGTTTTGACTAGAGTATTATAGTAAATGGTTCTTGATTTGACGAGAGTATTATTCCATCGGGTGCATGTATATAAGCGAGTCTTAGACAGCAGACCGCTCAGTTTGTTACTGTCGTCGACGGTGTAAGGATCGCCTAGTTTATTTAATCTGGTGCGTAAGTCGCGTAATTACCTGTTCATGCGAACTCGATGGCATCTTTACCGTCTTTAACGTCGAACTCGATGGAGGTTGTACCAATGACTACGGGAACCCTGACATCAGCGACGACGATGATGGAGCAGATCCCGTTGGCAACGACGACGCCAACACTGGAGGAGACTTCAACAGTATTGGTACCACCGTCAGAAGAGAGCTTAATGACTTCAGTACTGACTACACAGGAAACCTCGACGAATGCTGTTCCACCCTCGATGGAAATTTTAATAGATGGTGATTCGTCAACAACTAACGAACATCGATGCCGTTACTGCGACACGATATCTCAAACAACAGCAATGCTCGTCGACATGAGAAGAGAGAATGTGCTAAGAATCCACCTCGCAAAATGTTTGGTTGTAAGAAATGTCATAAGCAGTTTGCCAGTAAAGATAATAAGAAAACGCACAAGAAGACATGCAAAGGCCCTGCTACGCGTCAGAAAGTAAATGTTTCGGTGCAACAGCGAATTATTGATGTGCATAAGAGTATTCCTGGAAATGGTACAACTGCAGTAACATCAGCAACTGGTTCGGGTCTGAAAGGCACGTCTTCATCACCTCGGTATCTTTGCAGCTACTGCGATATGTCGTTCGCATTTTCCCATGATGTACGAAGACATGAGAGGATTAAATGTCTGAAGAATCCTTCTTCCATGAAGTTTCTCTGCGATGAGTGCTATGAATTTACTCGAATTGATAATTTGCGTCGACATGTGAACTGTAAAGGTGAAGTCCGTGTGCCTACAGTTGAACTACCTGCAGAAATTAAGACTCCGCGGTTTAGGTTGAAGACTCGTGAGCGTACAAGCAAAAAAAAAAAAAAAAACAGACGAGCAGAAACCGACTGCTATGTCGCCTGAACATGAAACTAAACCCAAGACTGTGTTCGGTGCATTACAGGTGAATGATAATTGCATCTACTTGGCGCAGTCTGCATTTCGTGGAAAATTGAAAGACAACTATTATCTAAATACGTTTAGTGAGTCGAAAGACACTTGTACTTTTCTTGACGATATCAGGCAGAACATAATCAATCAGCTTACTGATGATGTAGCAACAAACGGTCCTTTAAAATAGAACCTGTGACTTGATTGTACATTTGGAAAGCCATATCCGTTCGATCACAAAGTGAAGTGTGCATTCAAGACATCGGCCGCTGTAATGACAGTTCTGACGACATGAAGCAAACTGTTCAACATGGTGTCCAGAAACAACTTTCAAGAAGAGGAAGACTATGTCTGTAAAGGCTCTGGTTGGTCTCTGTCTAGTATAAACCGATTGGAGCTTAGAATTAGCAATTTCAGGCTGATGCAGGACTGAATGTTTATAGGATTGTTAACTTTTGCAAGTTTTCCTGTCGTAGAATAAAATTTGTTTTATAATTTTTATGTTTGTAAAAGAACTTTCGGTGTTTTATTTCTCGAACCTGACACTTGTATGGTATTATTACTTAATTTTATTTTAAGATTCGTCCAGAGATCGAACCATGTATCAAGTCAATATGTAAATTTAAGAGTGATTTTTTTTTTATGAATTTTGGAATTTTTCCCGAATTTCTTGGTTAATTATGGAAAATTTTCAAAATGGCGGTCGTAATGGCGTATAGGATGGTGATTGACTTGGAAACTATGCTTCTTTTAGGACTTTAATCATGATTGCTTAAATTGATATTTTTTACATAAAGTTAAAATTTATTGCATCGTCCAGGGATCGAACAAGGACAGGAACTGACCGGATCAATCAGTGTATTTATCACATAATAATTTAATGAATTTTGGAATTTTTGCCGAATTTCTAGCTAAATAATTACGATATTCCAAGATGGCGCCCAAATTTCAAGATAGTGGGTGCCACAGTAATAAAAAATGATTACTGCACTCTAGCAGGTTAAATTTTAACTAATATGAAAGTAGTTCAATCTAGGAGCCGTAAAGAAGATGTTGGTACCCAGGAGATGTAAAAAAGATGGCGGGCATGACATCACACCAGTTGATGATATATACCTTGGTGTTGGTGGTGGTGGGAGGTCAGTCTGAGGGCGGCTTCTGTGGAAGAAGGATATATCGCATTTTTTTTATTTTTGCTCTTACCAGGTTCGAACCGAGAACTTCAAGGCCTAAGTGCGTTTTTAAATAGTATTTTATAAAAATTTTATTAATATTTTCTTTTTATATAATTATTGAATTTTTTTCCGAATTTCTAGCATAAAAATTACGCTTTTTCAAGATGGTGGCAGTAACGAAATGTGCAACGATCTGGAATCAAATATGTCGGTCGTAACAAAACGTATAATGTTGATAGCGTACTCATCCAAGATGGCGGGCGTAACGAAACATGCAAATTTTATAGAATCCAAGATGGTGGTCGCAACGATGTTTTTATAATATTTTTTTATTAAAACTATATTAGATTTTTTTTAATTTATAAATTTAAAAATGTTTAAAATTAAAATCGAATAATAAATAAAGATTTTCAAGTTAGCGGCCGTAACGGAAATAGCAACGGTGACGTCATAATCCTATATGACGTCAGGGGCTTATCGGAGGCTGTAGACATGGATGCTTAAGCCTCTTTTAGGAATTTGTGTTCTTTCTAAGACAAAAGTATTTTGAGATTTTTCGAAACCAATTTTTTTGAATTTTTGAGGATGTAAACGAGAAATTTTTCCTCCAAACGGGTATTTTTGAGTCATTTTTGAGGAATTTTGAGGTATTTTTGAGTCCAAGATGGCCGCCGTTACGTCAGAGTAATCGGTCATCGACACGGCTCCAGCTCCACAACCCTGAACCCTTCGCTTGGACATAATTTCGTATACTACTCCCCAACTATGGTATATTTACGCTTACCGTATTCTTAAACAGACTTTTATTTCTGGTCGCTCGCTTATAAATATAGTTAAAGTACGGACCATCACTATATTAATGTGTTGACATTTTTTTTGTACGCTGTTACTATGGAAAGGGGTTTGCCACATTGTTAATATTAACAACATTTGGAAACGGTTTAGAATCATTTAAATAGTTACGAAAATAAATTATAATTTGCTTTAAATATTTTATTTAAAGAAAACACTTTGTCAAATGAGTTGTGCTGTTAATAAATTAATTTTTAGTGGCCACAAAACTGTTTATGTCAGAAAAAAATTTACAAATGTCTTTACCTTATTTTTAAAGATAGTATAAGATAATACGTAGTTACAAAAGAATGTTAATAAAATCATTGAAACTTTGGCTGGGTATGAACATTCAAGTTATCGCAATTCTTATTTGTCAGTGATAGTGGCTAAAAAAAGACGTCACTAAAATGTGAATCTGTTGTGTGCGGAACGAAAATTTTCCATTACCACTTTAAAAAAAAATAGTAATCTTTTTACCGTCTGACCTATAATCCGTAAAAATGTACAACCTCGTGACATCACGACGTGGTAAATTATACACGTGGAGAATGATCTGTGCATGAAGGATCGTAAGTCTTCGTGAGCAGAGAGATCAATAATGCGAATTAATTTCCTGCTGGCACCAATGACCTTCGTCCCAGCAGGCACGGCATGGCCAAGGCCATGGTTAGCGGGCCAATCAGCTATGGCCAGATAACTGCTGGTCGTTGCTATTTGCGGCAAGCAAGTCCTTTACTGCAATATTAGGTATTACAAGGATACTACAGCATGGCTACTGTGCGAGGGCGCTTATAAGTTTCACTGTATGTGCTTTTATATTTTACTGCAATTACTGAAAACTGACGCAAAGGAAAACCATTACCTGAAATTAGTGGATTACAAAAAGAAGAGAAATTGTTTATTTAAAATGACGAAATCCAAACCAATGGTACCATGTGACATCGACAGTTCCTTTGACTTAAAAGTCGAAGAGACAGCAGAAAGAACCAGCCGTGGCCTGTGTAAGAAACCTTTGTGTTACATGTAGTGACTTGGGTAACCATGAAAAAAATATCAAATTAACTTCAACAATATTCGAACCCAGTCATCTAGAACATTGATGTCCAACATATCTCTTTTCGAGGGCCATAATAATTGTTGACAAAATATAGGGGCTAAACATACATGAAAAAATATTACGAAAATTACGTACCAGACTTTCTTTTAATGCTGGTATTATTATGTAGGGTAAACCATAAATATTAATGTAGAAAGTGATTACGAAAAGAAAAAAAAACATAATATTTGCAAAAACAAAACAAAAATGAAACAATACTGATGACAAATATTGTTCCTGACTGGAAGCAGGGCCGCGACTCGTACCAGGTACACAGCGGGCCTTCCAGCGGTAGTCTGGCCCTGGGCCCCGCACGGCGTCAGTGACGTCATGCGCGCATACCATTGAGTGATTAGAGCGGCCAGGCCTCGTCACCCCCTCCCCTCCCCCTTGTCATCAGGCCCTCCTTCCTCAGCGCTGTTATCTTTCCCTGAGTGACCTGGGAAACCGCGGGTTTACAGAGGTAGTCCCGTGAGTAGAGTGAATAATGCGCCTCTATTCTGGATGCTTCTAGCGTCGGGTCGGCCCGGGAGGACGCGGCCCATCAAAACCACTCCAGTTGGTTCCAGAAAGACGGCCAAGGAGTATAAAAGTGGCGACGCCGACCTCCGCGAGAGTTCAAGAATCGGCGAGTTTAGTAAAGTGCGAGTTAAGCGAGGAGGATGAGAGACCCCCTTTGCGAGTGGCGCGACGCGGAGCGAGGGGACCATGCGTGTGTGGCTGAGTGGTGCGATACTGTGTGTGTGCGGACAAGTGCGGGGTAAGGGGTGAACCATGGTTGAGCCTAGCTCCTGTGAGGAGTGTGATGTTTGGACTTGACGGATACTTAGTTATTTGTGAGCAGACATTAAGTGTGGTGATTTAATTAGTAATGTAAAAATAACTAGTAAATAATACTGTATAAAAATTAGTTGGGCTATCACAATAAACCAGTTTTCTCCACTTGCAACATTTGGTGCCAGAAGTAGGATAACCTTAGATAAGTGATTTATGAATAACTAGCTGCAGTACCCGGCTTTGCCCGGGCTGAACACCGGGTGATATATTGTCCGCGAGTTACAGCAAAATGGATAGCGATATGTCCAGTGTGGTGGACATTAAGAAATGACACATAATTACTGTTTGTGTATCTGTGACCTATGATTTTCTGTTTACCCATGGCGATCGGTTGAAAGGTTTAGAAGTTGATGCGCTACAGCGCCATCTAGCGGCGAGTTACAAAAAAAAATGGATAGCATAAAAACCTTCTTCATGATAAAAACACTTCGATGTGCCAAATTTCATGGCGATCGGTCAAACGGTGTAAGAGTTTATCGACGTCATACATGCCAACATCCAATTATATATATTTTTATATTTCGAAATTTTAGGGCTTTCACTTTTGCGGAAAGTGGATGTTCAGGACCTCGAATGGTTTGGAACACTCCATCTCGAAAGAAATAATATTTGATATTCCTGAAATTTTCGAAATTTTGGGGCTTTGTCCCCAGAAGGGGAGTGATGATTTTGAGGACCCTGAATGGCTGGGAAACAATAAAAATCGAAAGAGAATGATATTTGAAATTTTTTAAATTTTGGGGTTTTGACCCCTGAGGGGGGTGGGTGTGTTGTTGAGGACCCCAAATGGCTCGTAAACACTCCAAATCGAAAGAGAATAGGTTTTTAGAAATTTTGGGAAATTTTTTTATTATTGGGTCTTTGACTCCTTGTGGGGGGGAGGGTAGTTTGAGGACCCCGAATGGCTCGGAAACACTCCAAATAGTAAAAAAGTATACTTAAATTTAAGACATTTTTCGAAATTTTGGGGTTTTGCATTCCCCCCCCCCTCCCTCAAAATTGGGTGGGAAGTCGACTTTGGGTAAAAGTTCCACCATTCCCTGGACACTTTAGTTCGTAATGACTTAATTTTAATACAATTTCCTCCAATTTTTCGAAATTTTGTGGCTTTCACTTTTGTGGAAGGGAGGAGGGGGTGGGTGGAGGTTCAAGACCTCGAATGTTTCGAAGCACTCCATCTCGAAAGAATAGATATTTGTAATTCCTAAAATTATCGAAATTTTGGGGCTTTTTCCTAGAGGGGGGGGGGGGGGCGGGGGGTTCGAGGACCCTGAATGACTCGAAAACACTTAAAATCGAAAGAGAAAGATTTTTAAAAAAATTTAAACTTTCGAAATTTTGGGGCTTTAACCACCTGAGGGGGGGGGGGGGGGCGACGGGGGGAGGGGGTGATGTTGAGGACCCCGAATGGCTCGGAAACACTCCAAATCGAAAGAGATATAAAGGAATATAAGAATGTAGGCATTTACTGTACTCCTATCTACCATAATAACAATATTGACAAATAGAAAAACTTATTACCTACCTATGAATAATTTTCTAAATAAATTAATAAATAACTGTATGTTTAAGAATTTACGTACATACATAAAATTAAACTTCAAACTATACACACCAAAAAAAAAGGATGTTTTTGAAACTATTTTTTATTTGTCATAATGTTTAAAACATTTGTAGGATTTGTTTATATGTAAAACTGTGGTGGCAATATTCCGCTTATCCAAAGGAGTATAATAGAAATTAATATAGTTATCACTCCCTGTACACACCACAAATCTTTGAATTAAGTAAAAAAAAAACATAGTCCAAAATGAAACAAAAAGTATAAATAACAACTAATTTGACAAAAAAAATTTATACAACTGGAATGACAATGTTAACATCCGCCTGAAATTTAATAGAAGTAGGTAGGTAAGAATATATATATAAGAAATTAAATGAAATTAAAACATACATAAATAAAATTATCTCACACTCAACCAAACATAATGTTTAATATGAAATAAAGGAAGATGGCAATTACACGTAACTATTCTAATTAATAAAAAAAAATCAACTTTCCTGAAATAGTAAAATTCAAATTTTTCAACAATATATTACATAATTGAATCGGTCATTTGAGAAACCCTACATGTCCATAAAAGTAAATTGTTCAGGAGAGACAAAAAACATATTACAGACTGTATTATAAACATTCTTGTATTTCAATGGTTCAGATCGATTTAGTATCATTTACCTAGTGAAGTATGGTTGGCTGGAATGAAAATAGTGTTATGACTACTATAATATTAATGTTATTACTTTTTTATAGTATGGACAAGTGGGGTTTCTCAAACGACTTGCATTAAAATAGAGAGAAAATGAATCAAACAAAAGTAATAATCATGTAATTTACTATGACCACAAATATCCCATTTGTACACATTACTTTTAAACTTAAACACTCATCTAACATCTTAACAACCTTCTCTATATAAAATATGGGCAATTGAAAATAACTTAAATTTGTTTAAACATTTAAACAGTTAAACATTTAATATTACACCAAAAGGTATGTGTTATTAAAAAACAAAATAGTTTGCACATTATGCATTATGAAACAAACGATATTACAATACATCTACCTCCTCTACACCAGAAACCGGCCATACAAAAAGTGTATTATAAAAGTCCATAAATTCAGTTGGAATATATTGTTTCAACTTCTTCAGGTCTTCTATCTTTTTGGAGTGTATAGGCACACATTTCTGCGGATATGCAGGGAATGCGGTGATTGTTGGAAGAGAGGAAAGTTTGTTGGGTATAGCCAAACGAAACGTATGTTCTACCAAGCCCCCGATGAACGGTCTGGCTAAAACTTGTCCCATGTGTTGCGTAGAATAGACAAACTCCATAAAACTTGAAACGGCGAACTTCTGCTTTTTGTGTCTCGTAACAGAAGACGACTCAACAGACATTACGTTTTCTTTTATAAAGTGTACGCCACCATTTCTTAAAATCAATGACCTCTTCAGTGCTAATCATTTTCACTTGGAATTTATCTGGTTGAACTGTTGAATGTAACATCAGTTCCATATAGTGTTTTGCGGTATATATACGATCTGTTTTTCTTAGTTTCCGTTTGATTACACTAAAATCACGATCACACGGCAGATATGAATGGCCTCTAATTGGGAAGTAATGGTGTACAATATCAAAACGGCCAGTGTCTACAAGAGCAAGCAACATTCTGATTAATGTGTGATTCTTATTCTGGCCGGCTGCTCCATCAGAAAAAATGTGAAGTTCTCTTACATTTCCATCCAGTTCACTATTAATGTAATCATACACGAAGGAAAATACTTCATTTGGGCCTTTTTTTGCTATGCCTTCGTGATATAGATAAAATTTTGCCTTTTCGTTAGCCAGGTTGTGTATGTTGAAAACATTAAGGGTAAGCTGGCGAAGGTAAAATACTTCTTGTACAGGTATTTCAGGCAACTGGAGGTTTTGCATGAAATCCAGACAAATTCCTACTACTGTACTATCTTGTATACATTTTTCTCTCACATGCTTCATGTAGGTATAGAATTTTTTAGCTCTACGTTTATGAACAATAAGTTCTGCCGTATACATTCTTTTGGCAGCATTGTTCAGAGAAGGACTTCTGATTTTCACTGAAAGCTCTTCGCATTTGCAACACGAGTCAATCTGCGGCCTTCCGAACGTCAAGTCAAAAGTCTCATTGAAAATCTTTAGATAGTACTTATAGTTAACACTAAGGTGTGGATGTTTTTCCTTAAAAAGGCTCCACATGAGTTTCACATTCAAATTTGCGCTAAGATACTTGTACACTCTAGTGGTATAGTGGGCCTCTTTGGGAGGAAATGATTATATATGATCAGTAATACATTTGACAAGGGATACTGGTTTTGTATTTCCGGGGTTACTTTTGCCCCGAAGATCTTTTGGCGATTTACCTGCTGCCAGAAGTTTGCACAATCGCTTAACTCGATCTGCGGTGATACCGTGAATAGAAAGAAAAGCATTTTTACATACCTCAGCTTTTCCTTTTTCTGTCGAAACTGTGTACTTAAATGTATATGATTTAGGTTTCGTTTGCCGGTTGTCCTCATTGGTACCAATTCTGCTGCGGTGCCTATGGATAGGCTTACATTCAATCAAACTCTGAAGGTATGCATCTTGTTCATTTATTGTGGTGAAATCAATGAATCGGACGTAGATACTTTGACATTCTCCTTCAGGCATTTTCTGTGGTATGCATTTCCTTCGGCATCTGGGAAAAACAAATGATTAGTATTCAATGCTTGTGTTTAGTATTAAAGAGATGCAAAAACTAATGCAAAACACTGTTGTGTATGCTTCACAATGATTATTGTGGCTAGCCTACTTTTAAGAAAGACAAAAAAAGCAATGTAGGTTAGGTAGGAAGTTACATGCAATGAAATCCATGTTCCTTTGATTTAACAATATTTCCTTTGTAATTTATATAGTCTTCATTCTTTAATCGTGCCTTTTTTATCTTTTCACGCTGGTACTCTACTTGTTTTACACCTTTTTTACGTTTACAACTGACAAAAGCTTCGTCTTTGTTCATGTTGAGAACACAGAGACAGTTCACATAAACAATAACAAGATGCACATACACATCTGTGGCTTTTTCACGTGTGCCAACATACAAAAAATAGTCATTTAAGAAACCGCATATGTCCAGTCAGTTAAGAAAGGCCACATGTCCTGGACATGTGGGCTTTCTCAAATGACACATTATTTTCTACTCCCGCTTTATACACAGAGAGATGTGGACATGTAGCGTTTTTCAGTTCATTCCGTGTAACTGACGAAGAAGAACCGATCCATGTATAAAAGTCGATTTCGGAAAAAAGGTGGACATGTAGGGTTTCTCAAATGACCGATTCAATTGATAAATATTTCTGGTCTTCGGTCTCGGCAGCCCTAAGACTCTTGACGCTCAGCAGATAAATTATAAACACTAAACCAAACTCCTTGCAAATAAGTAGGTACTGTAAAAAAATTACAATATTGACAAATAGAAAATATTAGTAGGCCCTGCCAACCTATGAATAAATTTCGAAGAAATTTATAAGTTTAAGAATTTATATACCTACATAATATTAAACTTCAAACTATCCACACAATAAAAACCTAAGAATGTTAGTGTAACTAATTTTTTTTATTTGTCATAATACCTCAAATACGTATGTTTACAAAATGAAACAAAGTATAAATAATGACCAATTTGACAAAAAAAATTGTACAACTCGAATGACATTGAAAACATACACGTGAAATTTAAAAGAATTATGAGTGCCCTAGGTTGAGAGAAAAAAAAATTATATAGAATAAATTAAATTTAAAAAATGGGTGCGTGATCTTAGGTACGCGCATGAGAAGTTATACTTCTTTGGCATCATTAAAAAATAGTTTTTAATTGCATGCAAAAATATTGCGTAGAGTCCCACCGCGCGGAAGAAGTGAAACTTCGTAATGTGGAAATGAAAATAGGAAGGGGTAGAAATTGATTTTTAGTGAAATCATATTGTATCAAATCAAAAAATAAAGGAAATAAATTTGTAACGATTCATAGATTTATCTTCAGAGAGAGAGAGAGAGAGAGAGAGAGAGAGAGACACCTATTGAATGTCTATAAAACTTACTTTTTTATGAGATCAGATTTTCATGAAATAAATCATGAAATCATTCAACGATAAAAGCTGTTTATTTAATTAAGCGTACGGGTTCGCCCGAAGGAGAAAATTGACGCGGCAAGACCTAGTGGACATAGAGAAATGACACACACTCACTATTTATGTGTTTATGAAACATGATTTTTTTCTGCAATTTAAATTGTAATATACAAAAACGGTATTGAAAATTGAAACAAATATGGCGACACTACAAATTGTCAAGATCTTTATTTTTTTCTTACTCCCTACTTAGTTCCTTACAATAGAAAAACGTAACGTAATGGCTTGAAAGCTATTGCACGGCAGGCATAGAGGAATGACACTAACAGTTTGTATATCTATGACACACATTATATAAAATTAAGATATATTTTTTTTAACCCGTTTAAAGATAATTTTTTTAGACAAAAGATAGCCTATGTCCATCCCCAGGATATAATCTATCTCCTTGCCAAATTTCATTACGATCCGTTCAGCCGTTTAGCCGGGAAAAGGTAACAAACAGACAGACAGAGTTACTTTCGCATTTATAATATTAAGTATTGATTAATAGAGATTAAAAAATATTTTAAAAAGTAGAAAAACAATACAAATTATATTTTTGAGATTGAAATTAGTGTTAGAAACTGTAGTTAGTTTTGAGTGTAGTTGTAGTAAAGTAAGTGTTAGTAGTGAGTAGAAGTTTAGGTTAGCTCATAAGTGAAATTATAGTGTAAGGACAGTAGTGATAGTGACAGATTAATAGTGTATGTGGACACGTAAATTGGCTGCCCACGAACTTAAGAATGTAATGGTATTCCTGGCCGAAATGAAGAATGAAACGAAGGGTAACCAGGAGAAAATATAGAGTACACTGGATGAAATGAAGAATGGTCATGGGGAGATGAATAATAAAATTGATAATAGCTAAGAAGAACTTAAGAATAAAATTGATAGTAGACAAGAAGAAGTGAAGAATAAAATTGCATACTTCCGGGAAGAAATGAAAAATGCCATGAAGACTGTAATCGATGACATGAAGAGAGGTCAGGAAGATATACATAATGAGCTTGTGGAAGTTCAAGAAGAAATAAAGAGGGGTAAGAAGAAATGCAAAGCGAATTGGTAGCTGCTCAAGAGGAATTAAAGAAGATGGATAAAACCAGTATTCAGTTGGAGGGAAAGTGCAGTGTTTAGAGCAACATCTAAAAGAACATGTAGAACTAATGGCGGAACAGCTAGCTCAACTCGAGCAGGCCACCGAACGGCGAGTAGCAGCTGCAACTAAAGAATACCGACGAATGATCAAGGAATCTACAGCTGCTACGAACCAGACGAGTTCTTCCAGGGAAGTGAAGGTGGAAGGCCCTGCAAAAATCCACACAAAATTCAATCCACCTTTGATGGCCAATAGTCGTGGGCTGTCTACATGTAACAGTTGGGACAGCTGCTAAAGTTAATGGTAGGGGCGAGGAAAAGAAGGCTACAGCCATTTTCCTGGCTTTGCGAGTATCCCCGTTCGATCTGCTGTAGACCATTCTAGTTCTAGATTAGAAAGACTATGGAACAATAGTAGAAGCCCTTGAGCTTAGGTATGGTGATTGACACATGGGCGAGGTGTATAGAACTGCCCTGAAAACATATCAACAGCAATCTTCAGAAACACTCCAGGAAATCGAAGCTGACATTGAGCGGCTTGTGCACCTTGCCTATCCAGAAGCTTCTGCAGAGTTCCGACAGCGGCTAGCCACCAGTACATTTATAGACGGACTCAGAGATGCGGAGGTTCAGCAAACTCTTCGTTTGGCCCGCCACAAAAACATCCGTGATGCACTTGTTCATGTCGAAATTCAATGTGCCTACATTGCCTCAAGAAACATCAGCATCAGGGCTAGGCAAGTTGTGATAAAACCTTACTACAAAGTGAGTAGCATATCGAGTACTAACGAAGAGATTATCCTTCGTTCGTTAAGAAAACTGTTGAATGTTTCACAGTTTCGAAAAACAAGATGACGCCCATGGTGCTTTGCCTACAAGGAACTATGACATATCCAGTGCGACTGCCCGAATCGTGGGAGGAAACCGAAAGGACATTGATAAGAAAATGGCATTAAGGAGAGTGACTATACGCATGTTCAAGGAGCATGAATTTGCCTACAGTGTTCTGCATGCCAATGACAGAAAAAAAATATTTTGTCACTAATTTTTACCATACCTCTATCCATTTCCCTGAGAAGTGATACATACATCCCCTGATAGACAGTAGTTGTGGAATAATATAGTGTGATATGTATTACATACAAGGGAATAAACTGCTTGAATGGTAATATTTGTGTATTCCTGTCTGGAAGAAATTATCTTAATATATGCAGTAATCTTTGCGAAACAATTTCTACAAATGTCAGTTTAGTTTCTATGTAAACTAAATTGCAAATGTGTTCAGAAGATAATTATCACAATGAAATTAAAATTAAGTGATTCTGCCTAAGAGAAATTTATTCACTGTCACATTTCTTCATCTGCTTTATAGCATCAGTCACCTTAAACAATTCTGTAACTTAAGCCTAGGTATATTTGACAAGGTTCTTTTACTGAGAGCATCAGAGTTAATTTGACATTCATGTTACTGAAAAATAACATTGGGAGATCACACATTAAAATATTTCGAGAAACAATTTTTATTTTAAGGAGGGATCTTTTTACATTTTAATGTACATCAATAATTGTTCTTAAGCAACACTCAGTCAATCAGTTACAAATAAGATTGATAAAATCCTTGCCAATATACATGTGCCATCTACTGGAGTTGATGGAAAGCTAATGTTCATTTCTTCATATGACTGCAACAAGAAAACTTGATTACATTATATTGACCAAGGTTGATTGTTTCACGTGAAATTAGAGAGCGAAGTGATTGACAACTTTATGAAATAAGAATGACAATATTTACAAACACTACATATTAGGATGTTTATAATTTAATCCTTTTACATACATAACAATTTCTGCGAAATAATTCTTTAAAATTCATTTACGACAAAAATTATATGACATTCATTTTGTGGTGAATATGGTTCTCACACTAACAACTGAAAACCTATTTAATCTTAAAAGCAGTAACAACATTATTCCAGCATTAACACTTTTCAGCAATTAACTTCAGCCAATCTCAGGTGTGATGCAAGCAACATTGTATCCTGCGCAAAGCACGAACTTCAGGCATTGCGTTTATCAAACATTGCAAGTAGGTATCAAATAGGCAGTTTTACTTCTTGCCAAAAACAAAGACTTACAATGATATGTTTTCACATGAAAATAGATTGCAGCATGTTATTTATTGCGAGCTGATGGTGACAAGCCATCAGCATCTAATGCATAATTCTAAAACAGGCTAAGTGAAGAGTTTATAATTATTGTAATTTGGTTTATTATCCTGCAAAGGTGGGCCTTTTACATGCAATTTCTTTTTAATTAAAAATTCTGATTCACTCTTCTTTACACAACATTAATGGAGCAGAAGGTTCAGCCATCCGCATGTAGCATTTCATTTATCAATACAGCCATGGTTATTTTTGCAAATTTTTATCACTCCAGGTTAGTATCTTCTGGATAACGTCAAAATTCACTTCATATTGCAACAGTCAAATAATTATTTTTGTAGAAAAAATTATTTTTTTTCTCTCTCTTCGTTCTTGGGTAAGTGGTTATAGTGACCAATAATATATTTTATAGTGATTTTCAAAGCAGTTTTGAATGTTATGGTCTATTTTTAAAATACTTTAACGAAAGCATATCACATTGTCTAACTGAGCAACAACTTAACATTTACCCACATTAATGAGCTCATTCACTTATACCAGAATCAGAGGCTTCCCACATTTTGGACTTGGTTGTACATGATGGATTCAACATAACTACTTATCGCAGTACATATGATTGTAGCTATGTAGTCAGATTGAATTACTGGTAATTGTTCTGTATCACGTATACAAGTTTATCCATTGATCCTGATGGCATAATCCTATAAATATTGATCCTATGGTACATGATGCTTGCTGTTTTATTTTAGTACATGGAAACATCTGCATATACATCCTTTTCATATAACAGTTAATAATGATCTTAAGTTGAATAAACAAGCTAATTTAAATTGTTTTCAACTTACAATCATAATTAATTTTTATGTAACAAGTTTGTGTTATGTCCAGGATCTTTCGACATACTTATTCAATTAAAGCAGCACACATTGTATACCATATAATAAATATTTACAGGATCATGTCATTAGGGTCACGGGATAAACTTGGATATGTGATATGGAACTTTTACTGAATTACTTACGTTAAACTTTTATATAAAATACGTTGTTGTATTTGTAAAATGCTAATAATGATGTGTTCGGGGACTTAACACAGGTCCACTCACCTGAATAGTTCAGGTTTATGTGCCGAAACTAACTTTAAATTTTATATCTTTCAAAAAGATACTAGAAATGTTATTTTTTAAAAAAAATTAATTAAATTAATGCGGTAATTATAAACGGCACAAACTTGACCAGAGATACCATATTTCCTTACCTGGAAGTTGCTTCAAGTAGCTAATAATAACAACTAAATCTTCCCACAAATTATGAATATTCTACAATAATGGATAGAATACAAATCATTTGCTTACCCAACTGTTGTCTGTTGTTTATTATCTATTCATGGTGAACTTCAAAAAAAAAATCTAAGATGCACGACTCCACCCGAACTGAATGTCGTCCAATGTCAGTGAATCTTAGGTTACCCCTCGCAAACCCCATGCCCCCGGCTCCCTCCTTCCTCGGCGCTGTTATCTATCCCTGAGTGGCCTAAGAATTCTGCGGGCTTACAGAGGCCGCCGTGTGAAATGGTGTGAATAAGTGCCGCTATTCTGGTTGCTCCGAGCGTCGGGTCGTCCCGGGATGACGCGACCAATCACAACCACTCCAACCGGTTCCAGAAAGACGGTAAATTGGTATAAAAGATAAAAGCATCGACGCCTGCCTCCACGATAGTTCCAACTGGCGAGTTGAGAGAAGTGTGAGTTCGGTGAGGACGAGAGACCCTTCTTTTGCGAGCGACAGGGCCATGCGATTGCTTCTGAGTGGCGCGATACTGTGTGTGTGTGAACAAGTGCGCGGTAAGGGGCGAACCACTATCGAACCTAGCTCCAGTGAGGAGTGTGAACTGTGGACTGGACAGATATTTAGTGATTTAAGAACCGACATGTTCCAGTACGAGTGATTTGTGAACAGACAGCAATTGTGGTGATTTAATTAGTAATGTAAATATTAGTAGTAGGTAAATAAAACTGTATAAAAAATAATTGGGCTATCCTTATGAACCCGTTCTCCACACTCGAAACAATATAAATAATTGTTTTTCTAAAATATTTCTGAGAGTATAGCATGGCTTCGAAACAGTTTCTACTAACCATTTATTCTACATATGCAAACAAAAATGACTAGTGCACGACAATAGTCGTTTGTTGAAAAATGTTTATGTGGTCGTACGGAGCGATGTCGTGGGCCGGACGCGTCCCGCGGGCCGCCTGCTGGGCACCGCTGATTGAACATGCCTGTCTGTCTTATGACTGCGCTTCCTCGCTCAACAAGTGAGCACGTGAAACTGCTACATGTCTTGCCAAAATTAGACATACTCAAACAGTCTCTTCCATTCCCATCCACACACGAGCCTCGCTGGCCTAGCCGCAGCCGAGAAGCTCAGACCGCGAGTCGCACAGACTCGTGCTTCTGCCACGCACGGTACTGACATACTTCCAACTGTGCTCGTACATTGCAGTATTCGAAAATAGTGTATTTTGTATTTTCACTTTATTTATTTATAAATAAATGCATATTATGTTTTAGCCACTGACTAAAGTTTACATAATAAATTATTACATTTTAATGTGATTTACCATTTAATATAAATAATTATGGACCTACGTGAAAAACACGCAACATTGTGTAGACTATCACGAGATACTGAAAAATATCAACTAATATTTAAAAAATATAGTTTAATTTTACTTTAAAATTAATATTAAATAAACAAAACTGTGAATTACATTTTGTTTTATTAAATCTCTATAAAATCTATAATACCGTTATTTTTGTTCTCGTAGAACTAGGTCCATCTATTTTTTACCAGCATAATTAAAACTAAGTACATTTGTAAGTGGGGCCCGGGTTAGGCAGGGACATAGGTGTATCTCAGGCCGAAGCTTATACGCATTATGACAGCACATCCACCATCTTGAAAATCCGTAATAATTAACCTATAAAATCGGAAACAAATTAAAAATTATTTAATTAAATATTTATCTAAAACATGACATCATTAAACACCCCACTCCTGTGTGTTGCACTTTTCGTTATGTTCACCATGTGCCTGGAGCCTCTTACTATTCTACTTATCTAAATTGTTAAAAAGAAAATTACAATAATTACAAAATATAAGTACAAAATTTACAAAATAATATATAAAGTACAAAAACTAATCGAAACAATAAACTTTATTTTTTTAAAGCGCAAATGAAGTTTAAGTTTAGTAATAAATTGTATGAACTAAATGCATATAAAAATTATGATTAAAGGAAACAGACATTTACAAAAATTATAACAGAAATAAGAAAACCCTACGTAAATATTACACAGATATCATCATTAGTTGGCTAATACTATTTGTAGACGCCGAAAATCATTCACGTCTGAATTGATTTAGCACAACACAAGGGCAAGTAGGGTACGCTTGAATTCTGACACGGTCTTAGGGCCGGTTTTATGACCTCCGGCTAAAGTTCCGGCTAAAATTTAACCGCAGGCTAGCTCTTATTTCGGTTTTATGACTCCCTGTTAACGTCTACCTTCCAGTTAAAGTCCCGGCTAACCTAGCGGGTGGATGAACCGGCCGCTAGCTGCATAACCGGAGGCTAAAGCCCACCCCACACGATGCCCATTTTCTGCTATAACTTCTGTTATACCCATGGGTATAAAAATTTTCATAAAAATTTGTATAGCAGAACCGCAGAAAGATTTCTTAACTCCATACACACGATACCTAGAATGCTAACAGAAAACCAGCCAACGCAGTTGCCGACCAAAGCAAACATCTCAGGGGAGGATAAACCTGTCGTAGTCAACTTATCAAAATACTGAAGGAAAAAAACGTGAAAGTTACACCTGTTTGTGTTAAAAATTATGTAACTTGCGGAAATATTATTTGATATTTTATCTTATATTTTTCATTTGCAAATAAATAACAAAATTGGTTTAGTATTTAAAAACAAATTAAGAGCAATTTTGGAATTAAAAATATATTTTTAAGTTGTAGGTTAATTTCAAAATCTAAAAATACATAAATTTAAATGATACAAGGGACATTGGGTTTACTAAATGTAGTTTATGTACGGTTTAAATTCTAATATTAATTTAATTATACAGTTAATCAAGCTAATTGCATTGTAATAGTAAAAAAATGCTACCGATTCATATATGTTATATATAAGATTTATTGATTACTTATATATTTAACTACATAATTAGAGAAATTGTAACTAATATTTTTTTTAACCCAGTGAGACAAACACGCACATACCGCGTAATAAATTTAAATCTTAGGTGAAGAAAAACATTTTGCATGTTTTTTTTTACCCTCACAGGTGTGTCGCTATGAAGTATCAGTTTATTCATTATTAATTTATGGACACTCGTTTCTTAATAAACGTTGGCGTTTTAATTATAAAATTAACTTTTGGTTTAAATTATTTGTGAACATGTGATTTTACTTTACTTTTTTAAAAGTAAAAATAAATCTAGGTACGTAGTACTATGAATAAAATCAATGGACTGATACACCTAAATGTAGTTAATAATATTATATCATAAATTAATTCGAATAATTTATATTTGCAGAAAGCACAGTATGTACAATTTAATTATCTGTTATTTAAAAAAAACTAAAAAAAAATTTGGACTGATGAGGATTCGAACCACATTTAAAATCACCCTTCCTCCGCTGCCATCGTGCCCTTCGCCACTACGCTACCGCAACTTCTACGAATGTGATAGGAGATAATTGGTAATATAGAATGCAACGTATTTTCATAACGTATTTTAAAATTTCCGATTACTTCTTTCTGTGGCAATTTCAGCTTAACAAATATATTCCATAGTAGTTTTACTATTATAAAGTTTCATTTGGCATACCATTACATTTGTTACGTCCCTTAATGTTGACAATACAGACTATATACGGGGTTATATTGCAACACGTGGGTCCGCCATCTTGACGGCTCCAGCTCGTGGGTATAGCAGAAAAATAGAACACGTTCTATTACGGTTTTGGCTAAGACTTTGGGTATGAAAACTTTTATACCCAGAGCCAGACCCCTTGGAAGGGTGCTGAAATGTTACCCACACGGGAGCAGGCGCGCTAGCATAAAAATTACATGAAAACTGCTAAGGAAATGGGCATCGTGTGGGGCGGGCTTAAAGCCCACCCCACACGATGCCCATTTTCTGCTATAACTTCTGTTATACCCATGGGTATAAAAATTTTCATAAAAATTTGTATAGCAGAACCGCAGAAAGATTTCTTAAGCCCACCCCACACGATGCCCATTTTCTGCTATAACTTCTGTTATACCCATGGGTATAACAATTTTCATAAAAATTTGTATAGCAGAACCGCAGAAAGATTTCTTAACTCCATACACACGATACCTAGAATGCTAACAGAAAACCAGCCAACGCAGTTGCCGACCAAAGCAAACATATCAGGGGAGGATAAACCTGTCGTAGTCAACTTATCAAAATACTGAAAAAAAAAAACACCTGTTTGTGTTAAAAATTATGTAACTTGCGGAAATATTATTTGATATTTTATCTTATATTTTTCATTTGCAAATAAATAACAAAATTTGTTTAGTATTTAAAAACAAATTAAGAGCAATTTTGGAATTACAAATATATTTTTAAGTTGTAGGTTAATTTCAAAATCTAAAAATATATAAATTTAAATGATACAAGGGACATTGGGTTTACTAAATGTAGTTTATGTACGGTTTAAATTCTAATTTTAATTTAATTATACAGTTAATCAAGCTAATTTCATTGTAATAGTAAAAAAATGCTACCGATTCATATATGTTATATATAAGATTTATTGATTACTTATATATTTAACTACATAATTAGAGGAATCGTAACTAATATTTTTGTAACCCAGTGAGACAAATAAACACGCACATACCGCGTAATAAATTTAAATCTTCGGTGAAGAAAAACATTTTGCATGTTTTTTTTTTTTACCCTCACAGGTGTGTCGCTATGAAGTATCAGTTTATTCATTATTAATTTATGGACACTCGTTTCTTAATAAACGTTGGCGTTTTAATTATAAAATTAACTTTTGGTTTAAATTATTTGTGAACATGTGATTTTACTTTACTTTTTTAAAAGTAAAAATAAATCTAGGTACGTAGTACTATGAATAAAATCAATGGACTGAGACACCTAAATGTAGTTAATAATATTATATCATAAATTAATTCTAATAATTTATATTTGCAGAAAGCACAGTATGTACAATTTAATTATCTGTTATTTAAAAAAAACTAAAAAAAAATAGGATTGATGAGGATTCGAACCACATTCAAAAGTCACCTTTCTACCTCTGCCATCGTGCCCTTCGCCACTACGCTACCGCAACTTCTACGGATGTGATAGGAGATAATAGGTAATATAGAGTGCAATGTATTTTCATAACGTATTTTAAAATTTTCGATTACTTCTTTCTGTGGCAATTTCAGCTTAACAAATATATTCCATAGTAGTTTTACTATTATAAAGTTTCATTTGGCATACCATTACATTTGTTACGTCCCTTAATGTTGACAATACAGACTATATACGGGGTTATATTGCAACACGTGGGTCCGCCATCTTGACGGCTCCAGCTCGTGGGTATAGCAGAAAAATAGAACACGTTCTATTACGGTTTTGGCTAAGACTTCTGTTATGAAAACTTTTATACCCAGAGCCAGACCCCTTGGAAGGGTGCTGAAATGTTACCCACACGGGAGCAGGCGCGCTAGCATAAAAATTACATGAAAACTGCTAAGGAAATGGGTGTCGTGTGGGGCAGGCCTGCCCCACACGACACCCATTTCCTTAGCAGTTTTCATGTAATTTTTATGCTAGCGCGCCTGCTCCCGTGTGGGTAACATTTCAGCACCCTTCCAAGGGGTCTGGCTCTGGGTATAAAAGTTTTCATAACCGAAGTCTTAGCCAAAACCGTAATAGAATGTGTTCTATTTTTCTGCTATACCCACGAGCTGGAGCCGTCAAGATGGCGGACCCACGTGTTGCAATATAACCCCGTATATAGTCTGTATTGTCAACATTAAGGGACGTAACAAATGTAATGGTATGCCAAATGAAACTTTATAATAGTAAAACTACTATGGAATATATTTGTTAAGCTGAAATTGCCACAGAAAGAAGTAATCGGAAATTTTAAAATACGTTATGAAAATACGTTTCATTTTATATTACCCATTATCTCCTATTACATTCGTAGAAGTTGCGGTGCGTAGTGGCGAAGGGCACGATGGCAGTGGTAGAAGGGTGGATTTGAATGTGGTTCGAACCCTCATGAGTCTAAATTTTTTTTAGTTTTTTTTAAATAACAGATAATTAAATTGAACATACTGTGCTTTCTGCAAATATAAATTATTAGAATTAATTTATGATATAATATTATTAACTACATTTAGGTGTCTCAGTCCATTGATTTTATTCATAGTACTACGTACCTAGATTTATTTTTACTTTTAAAAAAGTAAAGTAAAATCACATGTTCACAAATAATTTAAACCAAAAGTTAATTTTATAATTAAAACGCCAACGTTTATTAAGAAACGAGTGTCCATAAATTAATAATGAATAAACTGATACTTCATAGCGACACACCTGTGAGGGTAAAAAAAAAAAACATGCAAAATGTTTTTCTTCACCGAAGATTTAAATTTATTACGCGGTATGTGCGTGTTTATTTGTCTCACTGGGTTACAAAAATATTAGTTACGATTCCTCTAATTATGTAGTTAAATATATAAGTAATCAATAAATCTTATATATAACATATATGAATCGGTAGCATTTTTTTACTATTACAATGAAATTAGCTTGATTAACTGTATAATTAAATTAAAATTAGAATTTAAACCGTACATAAACTACATTTAGTAAACCCAATGTCCCTTGTATCATTTAAATTTATATATTTTTAGATTTTGAAATTAACCTACAACTTAAAAATATATTTGTAATTCCAAAATTGCTCTTAATTTGTTTTTAAATACTAAACAAATTTTGTTATTTATTTGCAAATGAAAAATATAAGATAAAATATCAAATAATATTTCCGCAAGTTACATAATTTTTAACACAAACAGGTGTTTTTTTTTTTCAGTATTTTGATAAGTTGACTACGACAGGTTTATCCTCCCCTGATATGTTTGCTTTGGTCGGCAACTGCGTTGGCTGGTTTTCTGTTAGCATTCTAGGTATCGTGTGTATGGAGTTAAGAAATCTTTCTGCGGTTCTGCTATACAAATTTTTATGAAAATTGTTATACCCATGGGTATAACAGAAGTTATAGCAGAAAATGGGCATCGTGTGGGGTGGGCTTAAGCAACAGAAAATAAAATGGCGATGTATCAGGCGAGGTTAGTTGTTGTTAGTGATGATTATTTGAGGAATTCTATTGAATATTTGCAGGATGCCATGGAATAATTTATTACTAAATGTAAAATGCTTCGCATTCGTCAAAGTTTTATTAAAAATTACATGGCATGAAAGTGTAGTCACGCTTTTATATTCTTGTCGAGTCGTGTATTATTATTTGACTTTAATTGATCACGAAGTACATAAAAGTATGCTATGTATATAAACTTAAGAATATGTGTAAATAAGTGAATTTTAAAATTGCAAAACGAGGGTTATTATTACCGGTAGGTACCTATAAAATGCGTGTTTTCGTGGAAGTTGTATCTGTGAATTTTTATTCGTAATACAGTGGACATAGGTATGCCGGGAATGAAATGCATTTCATACGACTTCAGACGTGGTTATAATTCAATGAATACAATTGAATGTGAAAATAAATGTTACCCAATTATCCCTTCCCTATCTTACAAACCATTAGGTACTTATTATCTACCTGCCACGCAAGTGCAAAACTAAAACAGCACTGGAATTATTCTGTTTACCGTATCCAAGTTTATCCCTTGATCCTATCGGCATGACCCTTTATATGTTGGTCTTGTTTTACATTATACTTGCTGTTTTAATTTAGAATGTTGAAAAATTCTGTACACAACACAAAATACCTAACATATCACGATGCAAACAAATTATGTCAGGTCTTGTAAAAATATATTTCTTTCGTATACATTTTACAATCATAATTATTTTCCCAGTGAATATATCTAGGATCTCTCGACCTACTAAATTAAAACAGCAAGCATCCTATACCACAAACTAATTCCATCAGGATCGGATTAATTTGTATACGTGATAAGAAACTATTAGTACAAAAATGAAACCTACACCAGTGAAATGAAAATCGACAAGTATTTTCCCGAAACGGGGTCTATATTATTTGATTATGAAATAAATTTATGAAAGAAATAAGTGTTCTCTAGCAAAAATGTCATCCCCTATTTATTTGTTGGTATAGAATTACTTCGTTAGTTTTGGCTTAATATATAACCTAACAAAATCATGAGTTTCAATACAAGAGTAAAGTTGAAAACACACGGTTTTGAATCGTAAATTGTAATTTTATGGTTTAATACAAAGCAGGTTTGACGTCAAAGTAGTTTTTGGTTAATTTAATTATATCTGTTGCAAGATAAAGTTCGCGGCATATTTCTTTACTGCAGCTGTAAACATTCCGAATCACAATACAAACAAACAGCTGACTAACATTCTACCAGAAAAAATAACTGTCTTGCAACAAAAGTTACCAAATTCTGTTTTATTTCATTACCAACACACCCATTATTACACCACACGCTTCGTCAGGTTCCGGTTAGCCAACCGCAGGCTAAGTATGGGTCATAATACACCTCTCGTTCGTTAACCGGAGGCTAGCCTTACCTGGAGGCTAGCTAACCTGAGGATTACCCGGAGGTCATAATATCGGCCCTAAGACCGTGTCAGAATTCAAGCGTACCCTACTTGCCCTTGTGTTGTGCTAAATCACGTTGGTAGCGGGAAGTGTATTCCGACTTCAGAGAAGCCGTGGCAACAGGTGTGTGACTCACACTGACCACGCATGCCCGGTGTTATGAGGAGGGGTCGGTACTGTTGGAGGGGGAAGGGGGTGAGAATGATGTCACATGCGCCGCCACAGTTCGCTGCTGAGTCACCGCCTGACCGGGCGGCTATCAGACTCCAGCCCAGATTAAGGGGAATGGTGCACCGGCATAATCTGTATTATTTATATAAAACTGTTCGAGGCAAAAAGTATTTATATTGGATGAAACGATGGAAAAACTATTGGAAATGGCTGTTTACATTATTTAGAACATACAAATATAGTTTTTATTTTAAATTTTTTCGAGCATCAATCGAAAACATAATGTACGGATTTTGAGGAACTTTATGTTATTTGAAAGTTCTTGGCTAAGTTAAAAACTAGGACATATATAATATCATATTTCCACCCCTAAGGGGCGAAGAAAGTATAAATATGGTTTTAAGACAATTATATCTCTGAAACTAATCAATGTAAATAAATGATATTCGGTACCAATAATTAACGTTAAAAACTATAATACAAAAAAATTTAAACTTTGCAAAAAAAAAAAACAACCCCTGAGGGGTGAAAAGGGGGCAAGAATGTTTTAAATATGAATACTAACATCTCAAATTTTTATAAAGCGTAATAAATGATATTGGGTCCAATAAGATACATACTAACTCTACCTACAATTTTATATTTTGCGAAATTACACCCCTAAGGTGTGAAAAGTAGTGAGTATGTTTTAAAGAAAAATAATTTTATTTCCAAACATAATTAAGTGTGGCAAATGATTTTGGGTGCCAATAAAACAATGCAAAAACTACTATTTTCCTAAATTCATCTCCTAGGGGGTAAAAAAGGGAAACATGTTTTTAAGAGCTATAATTTTATCTCCAAAATAATTAAGCGAAACAAATTATATTCGGTACAATAAAATACATATGAAAACTACGAAACACAGTTTTTATATTTTGCGAAATGCAACCCCTAAGGGGCCATTAAAGGGGTAAGTATACTTTTAAGATTGATAATTATATCTCCGAATATAATTAAGGACAGTAAATGATTTTGGGCACTGTCAATAACAATACGAAAACTAACAACCACTTTTTTTATATTTTGCGAAATTCAACCCCTAAGGGGTGAAAAGGTGTAATGATATTCTTAAGAATAATAACTATATCTCCGTATTTCTTTAAGCGTGATAAAATATATTGGGTACCAATAATATACGAAAACTACCAAAAGCAATTTTTATATTTTCCTAAATTCTAACACTTAAGGGTGAAAAACTGGTAAGTATGTTTTTAATCGATAATTATATCGCCGAATTTAATAAAGGTACAAAATTATATTAAGTACAAATAATAAACATACAAAAATTACCAATCACAATTTTGCCATTGTATGACATTCAACCCTTAAGGAGGGAAAAAGCGTAATATGGTTTTAAGGTTAATAATTATATTTCTGAAATAAATAAAGTATGATAAATATTTTGGGTAACATTAATAAACATACGAAAATTACCAACCACAATTTTACCTGTTTGCGAAATTAAAACCCTAAGGTTGGTTAAACGGGTAGGTATGTTTCTAAAACAAAAAAACTCAAACATAAAATTCAATGATAATAAGAAGTTAGACACTAAAATAAACAAGTACCTAGAGTAAAGTACGGCTTATTTTTTGAGTTTATTAAAATTCGGCTTTTAATAGGGGTGACAACGGGGTAAGTCATCTTTGTTTTAAAAAAAATCGTATCTCTAAAACTAATTAAGACGTACCGTATATTAATGGTAAAAATTAAAAAATATTTAATTATTATTTAACTCATTTGCAAGATTCCGCCTCTAAGAAGTGTAAAGGGGATAAGTTTCATTAAAAAAAATTTCAAGATTTCCGAATATACACACTAATTCTAATGGTTAGCAATTAAGAATGAACACTAAACATATAGAATTGTAAGTTTTATTTTTAAATTTTTCGAATATCATATTTTTAACAATTTTATAAGGTATTAAGTTTTGTTTTATGATAAAAAAAATTCATCTTTTAATAGCAGACAATCTGGATGTAAGAATCTTAGCATAAGTAAAGTAAATAATTAATTACTTAGAATACTTTTTTATTTTTCGATATTCGATCTCAAAAGCAGTTAAACATAGGCACGTTAGTTTTTATAGTAATAAATCAATCATACATCCAAGCAAATTATTATAAAGGTTAGAAAATGAGCATGATAACATACAAAATTACGATTCAATATCATGTTTTAACCTTTACCATTTTTCTATATTCGATCGCAAAGGTGGTGAAAGGCAGTAATTTTTTTTATTATAAAAGTCGTATGTCTGAAGCTAATAAAGCAGGCTGTAAGTTACGTGGTATGATTTATAATCATTCAAAATCTACCAACTCATTTTTACAATTTGATAAAGTCCTACTTTTTAAAAAGTAAATTTATGAAAATATAGTTATTATATTTTAAAATGTTATCTTCTCATCAAAACAAATTTAATTTAAATATTGGAAATGATAAATAAACATACTTTCAGCTACCTACTCTTATTCAACGTTTTCCGAAATATTACCACTTATTTTTAACAGGGGTTAATATTATTTTTAAAACGTTATGTAATCCATTAAATCAGTAATGGCAAGATAGATTTAAACTTAATATGTATAAATAAAAGATTATTATATTTATTTTGGAAGTCACATCTGCAATAAAAAGATTTTAAAAAAACGCGGTTAGTTTAGTTTTTGTTTGGTTTATGGGTATTGCCATATTTATTTACTTCTAAACTTTTACATTGGCATCCGTGAGGGAAAAGAGGAGAGGGATAAAAAAATGTGAGGATTTTGTTTTAGTAATACCAAGCAAACTAAGAATCAATTTAAACGTTGTCTAATAAATTAGACATCTGTACTCTTTATTTCAAATAAAGATGCGTTTTTATCAAATGTTCTTTAATAATGGAAGGTATTTGTAATAATGTGACATTATTTAATTTTTCTAAGCATAGCTTTATCAATAGTAATTGAAAGTGTTAGTTATATGATGGCATAAACATGGTTTAAATGAAATAGGTGTGTTTAACATTTTTTTTAAATGTTTGACTTCATTAAATGAAAAGTATGTAGTGTGATTTCATTAAGATAGAATACTCACACTAAGACAGAAGATACTTGATATATACTGTTACGTTTTACTGCGGGTTCGTAAAGGATAGCCCAATTAAAGATTTTTTATCACACACAGTTTTATTTATTACCACTATTTACATCACTAGCTAATAATCTAAAAATGCCAATTAATCAATTGCACTAAAAAAAAATGTTTCCTCCTCCAGTCACTTGCTTCTCACAATCCACACGCCTCGTTGGGCCGCGCCTCTGACGCAACTCTCGCCGCAGCACCCTCGTGGTCCTCCGTCGCAGGACTCCGTCGCCGCACTCCGCCGCCGCTGTCGCACTTCCCCTTCGCCGGGATCCCACTCGACGCGGCGCTCGGAACTTAGCTCGGAACTGAACTCTTCGCCCTGGAACCTTCGTCCAGGGACTTCGCCACTCTATCACCCGGAAACTCCGCCGCCGGAAAACTCCCGACTTCACTCTGAACTCTCCTGACTCCTCCCGGACGTCCTCGGGCATATATATATAGGCCCCGGCGCAATTCCAGAACTCACGAGAGCGGCCGGGGCCAGTCGCGTCATCGCGAGCCGTCCCGACGGCAGAAATCTCTCGAAAACACGTGTTGGCGGCTCGCGCAACTCAACAGCTGGCAGGTTTCGGATGTCAAACTAACACGGTCACACGTGGGGGGGGGGGGGGGAGCGGAGGGCTGAAGGGAGATAAAGCGGCGACCCAGGTGCGCACAGCACATCTCATGTTACGGCGTGCACCTGCGTGTGACGCGGCCTGGCTAACGTTCGTAACATTGCCCCCTCCTTAAACCTGTTCGTCCCGAACAGGTAACAAATCCCTTCCTGCATATTACCTCAAGCGGTCCAAATGTACCACTTTCATACATCCCCTCTTTCCTCTCTGGATCCTGTAAACCACATCATTTAGGCGCTTTAAGACCTCATAGGGGCCTTCCCATGATGCTTGAAGTTTGGGGCACCTTCCCTTTCTTCGTTGCGGGTTATACAACCACACTAAATCACCCTTCTGGAATACGAATGAATTGGCTTTCAGGTCATACCTAGTCTTCATTCGATTCGTCGCTAATCGAAGATTCCTGCGGGCCTCCTCGTGTACAAGTGACATTCGCTCTTCTAGATGATTTACATATTCAGTGGTGCTGGTCGGCTCCTTGCGCGGACGACCGAACTTGACATCACAGGGCCGCCACAACTCCTGTCCAAACACAATACTCGCAGGGGTCTGCCCAGCTGAGTCATGGATGGAAGATCTATATGCCATTAGGAATAATTGGATGTGTTGATCCCAATCCTGTTGATGCTCGGCCACAACTTTGGCAACGTGTTCCTCCAGAGTTCTGTTGAACCTCTCCACCATGCCATCGGACTGAGGATGGGCTGTAGTCCTGGTTTTATTTATTCCCAGTAACCGACATACCTCCTGAAATATTGTCGACTCGAAATTGCGGCCTTGGTCTGAGTGGAGCTCCATTGGTACCCCAAATCTGCAAATGAAGTTGTTGACTTTTGCATCTGCAATAGTGGAGGCTTCTTGATTAGGAAGTGCATAAGCCTCTGGCCACTTGCTGAAGTAATCCATTGCTACCATAATATACCAGTTACCATCTTTAGTCTTGGGAAATGTTCCAGCGATGTCAATGGCTATCCTCTCAAAGGGGGCCCCTACATTGTATGCCCTCATTTTCCCATGACTCCGGTTTGTGGCCCCTTTTTTAGCCGAGCATGCTTCGCATTGTCTACACCAAGTATCCACATCCTGGCGACACCTTAACCAATAGAAGTGTTGACGGGTCTTGGCTAGAGTTTTGTTCACTCCTAGGTGACCACCAGAGGTACCATCATGAATTTCCTTCAACACCTCTGCTGCTAGACTCTTTGGAAGGAGTAGTTGCATGGTAACTAATTTTCCATTCGGACTCTCCCATGCCTTCATTAGTAGCCCATCCACAATTCTCAAGGAATCCCACTGTTCCCAGTAAACTTTCACCGCCCTTCGGTCACTGGAGATTTCATGCCATTTTGGACATCCAGCACCACTTTCTAACCAGCTTATGGTAGGTGCCAGGTCAGGATCCTACCGCTGTGCTGCCTTCAAGCTGGCACTATCCCATTTTTCCTCCCTGTTAATTATCGTTGTTCGCCGAATATCTTCGATCCCCTCATTTTTCTCGGCCCTGTTGCAATGGTTACAGTCTATCTTGCAAGGCCTTCGGGAGAGAGCATCAGCATTGCTGTGAATTCTGCCTTTCCTGTGTTCTATCCGACAATCATATTTCTGTATCTGTTCAATCCACCTAGCAAGTTGTCCCTCTGGATTCTTGAACTGTAGTAGCCACTTAAGTGCGGCATGGTCAGTGCGTAAAAGAAATTATCTCCCATATAAATATTTGTGGAAATGTTGCAAAGACTTTACTACAGCCAAGAGTTCTTGTCTTGTGACACAATAGTTGCGTTCAGGCTTAGACAAAACTTTGCTGTAGTACGCTATTACTCGTTCATTTCCACCCTGAATCTGGGACAGGACAGCGCCCAAACCACCTCCGCTTGCATCTGTGTCGAGGATATACTCTCCATGTAGATGGGGGTTGGCAAGTATGGGGCTAGAACACAGGGATTTCTTGAGGTCTTGAAATGCAGTCTCGCATGCTGAGGTCCAGATAAATTGTCTCTTGTCCTCAGTCAGCTGATGCAGTGGTTTTGCGATTGTCGAGAGCCCGGGCATAAACTGTCTGTAGTAAGTACAAAGTCCCAGAAAACTTCTTTCTTCATGCTTGTTTTTAGGTTGAGGCCACTCCATAACAGAACAGATCTTCTCAGGATGTGTTCACACTCCATCCTGCGATACTATATGCCCAAGGAATGTTACCTCAATGCTGGAACAAGAAGCACTTCTTAGGACTTAACTTAAGTTGGGCATGGCGAAGCCTGTTGAATACATCCTGGAGATTTCGCAAATGTTCCTTCACTGTATTACCTACTACAATAATGTCGTCCAGATATACTAGGCATGTTTTCCAAGTCAAGCCATGCAGGACAAGCTCCATCAAGATCATCGAGAATGTTTTACGCTTTTTCGCAATTACACATTTAACGACGAAGTTTTTTCGTCGTGATATTAAACGTAGATTTAATAAAAATGCCCTTTGCAGTTAATAATATAAGTATTAGTAAGTTTAAGAAAGAATTTCGGCTTTAATTTCCAACCCAGACGCTCGTGGTGCGCTGGGGCCGAGATTAAAATTCGTCGAGAATATTTTACGTTTTTATGTCTTCCAGTGCTCAAAATGATATGCAATTATGGCCCCGGGCACGAAATTTTATTTATAATTCATTAATAATAACGCCCCTCGCGATAAACAAAGGAAAATATGTATTAACGAGTGCCTGGTTGCCGCAGAAGCGGATAGAATGCGCGATTCGATCGGTTCGCGTCCGTCACCGTAGATGGCAGCACCGTAGGGGAATAATATTATTTAGTTTTTATAATACGATTTTATAACAAATACGCATCCCAAATACACAACTTATTTATAATGTGTTACAATATTTTTTTAAAACATTGTGCTAAAGCTCCCGGGTGTAATTTGAATTATTATGTGTAACTGTACAACACCATTGTTCGTACAAAAACGTATTTGAAAATTCAACATTACTTTTAAATAACCGTACCGATTGTGCTGAAAATCGGTAGACGATCGTTAAATTACATAATATTAATAATTCAAATGACGAAAACATGATTGAAAAGTCAAATCAATGGTTGTTCCAATCGAGTGGAAGAGAGATAGATGCGGCGCAAGCGTACAATGAGCGTAACGGGACACAGCGTAGTGGGACAATGTGCGTTACGGGACACTTTTTCGTGCGTGCAGCTGCAACTTTTTCGTGCGTACTCTATCCGGTTAGTATAAAACTATCATGATGGTAATGATAGTAATACGAGTACACACACTAGATGGTATCAGCACACTCTAGCAGACGAAAACAAGATGGTGGTCTCCAGCGGATGAAGACAACATGGCGGACATTTCGTCATACCAGCTGACGTTATATACCTGTATACCTAGGTATTGGTGGCGGTAGATCAGTCTGTAGGTGGCTTCTGTAGAGGAAGGATCTGTTTTTTTTTTTTTTTTGCTCTTACCGGTTTAGAACCAAGGACGGGAATCGATCTAATCAATCAGTATTCTAATAAGTTAATTTTTTGATGAATTTTGGATTTTTTTTCATTAAAATCGGATAATAAAGATTTTTAAGATGGCGTTCATAACGATAACTGATACAGTGGTGACATAATTCAAAATGACGGGTGTGACGTAAGATGTTTTATTGAGAATTTTTTTAATGTATTAATAAGTTACTGGTGTACTCTCGCCAGAAATCGAACCGAGGACCGTAATCGTTTAAATAACTAAAAATTTGAAGTAGGCATTTTTTAAATTATTTTTTGGAATTTTTTCGGAATTCCAAGCATAAAAATTATGGATTTTCAGATGGCAACCGTAACGATAATTGCAACAGTTGCGTCTTAATACAAGATGGTGGTTCTGTCTCGAACAGGTGATGATATTATTAAGGCTAATAAATTTAAATTAAAAAAAAATTACAAGTCCGAATATGCATGTTATTTTTATATATACCTTATTTAATTCTCAGTCTGGTAAATATCTCGATGGCCGAGCGGTTAAAGGCGTATGTTTTCCAACCTAGGGATCAGAGCTGCGATGGTTCGAATCACAGCACTTGCAATGTATTTTGTCTAAAAAATTTAATTTAATATGTCGATAAGGACCATAATAGCTATGGTAGGTAATGGAACATCGACCTTATGTGATGAGACAGAGCGACGCTGGTGCTCTCTGTGAACAAACAGCAGAAACAAACTCGACGGTATCCAAGTTGGCGGCCTCCAGTAGAACAGAAAAAAAATCAAGAGCGATGCTGGCACTATCTATGAACAAACAGCAGAAACAAAGTCGACGGTATCCAAGATGGCGGCCTGCAGCAGAACAGAAAAAAAAATCAATATGGCGCCCGTGACGGAAATTTCATATAGTGTGAGTGGGGCGCTCGATTTAGGGATGACGGATCCAAGATGGCGGATTTAAAATGGCCGCCAGGGTCAAGGTCAAGGTTCAAGGTCACACTCATCCAAGATGGCCGCCGTGACGTCACAATCAAGATGGCTGTCGGCACCACAGGTACCACACCCAGAACCTAGTGCCAGTAGCCCACAAAACATACTACTATAAGTCTACTGTTGTAACTACGTTAATATAGGCATTTTAATGGAAGCTGTAAGATGCTGTCATCTAGGACTTTAACTATGATTTTTCTGTGTGATGCATAATGTGTACGGTGGTATAATTATAGTAATTTATTAAGCATTTTATACTCTTCCTCTGTGCAAAAATTCAGTTGTAGACTATTGTTCACATGTTTTTCTAAATTAAGATCATTTTATAAAATATAAAAAATAGGAATAAATTAAAAATAGAAAATTACAAAAGAATTCTGGCTTGTGCTAAAATTCTATCCTTGCTGAACAATGAAGGAGACATGCGTTGACAAGTATTGTAACTACTTGTGACAAGATTTTTTTGTAAAAAATAAAATAACTCTCTCTGTTGAATGGAAATATTGTAGCCAGTTGGAGCCATGTATCCTCGAAGCCTCGTAGTCTCGTAGCTTTGTACACTCGTAGCCATGTGTTTGCGTAGCTTCTTAATCCTTTAGCCTCGCAGTCTCGTAATCTTGTAGTCTTGTAGCTTCGTAGTCTCTTAGTCGTTACCTCGGAGCATCGTAGACTTGTAGCTTCGTAACCAAGTAGCCTTGTAATCTTATAGCCTAAAGTTGCTGGAACAGTTGTAGCCAAAGACAATTAGAGCCGAAGACAGATGCAGAAATAGGAGACTCGTTGACTTGTAGCTTCGTATCCAAGTAGCCTTGTAGCCATGTAGTCAAATGTCGCTGGAGCAGTTGAAGTTAAAAGAATGTTGGAGCTAAAATAAGTTGAGCGGTTGACGTCTTCCGTAGATTGGCGATCTTATCCTACTGAGTTAAATGTTCGTGTGAATGTACGTTCTTTACTTTAAATGTGCATAGACAGACTGTAGTATCGCATCCTACTGATGGGACCTTGTCACCCTGATGATAGCTATTTTACCAAGTTGAATTTTCGTCCAAATGTGCGACCTTTTCGTTAAATGTGCTTCCTTTGTTTTTACTGTGCTTCCAAATGTGCTTCCCTTATAGGTGAATGTGCTTCCTTTATAGTCAAATGTACTTCCAAATGGGCTTCCTTTTTTTGAATATGCTTAAATTTTTTTTGACGAATGTGCTTCCTTTCTTGATGAATGTGCTCTCTTTGTGCCAAGTGTGTGTCCTTTATGCAGAATGTTTGTTCTGTGGGTGTGTCCTTTTTAACGAATGTGTGTCCAGCATGAGTGTCTTTTTTCCGAATGTGTGTCCATTGCGTGTCCAGTATGTGTACTGTGTGTCCATTGCGTGTCCAGAGTGTGTAATGCGTGTCCATTTACTTTGTTGAATTTGCTTCCAAAAGTGTTTCCTTTTTTTTTAATGTGCTTCTTTTTTAATGTCCTTTTTTATGTGCTTCCTTTTTTTTAATGTTGTTTTGACTCGTGTATTATAGTAAATAGTTCTTGTTTTCACTAGCATATTATTCGACCAGTTGTGGGTATATAAGTGAGTCCCCAGACGACGGGAAATTCAGTTTATTACTGGTTGTGGCGGTGTAAGTTTCACCTAATTTGTCTCATGTGAAGCATAAGCTGCGTAATTACCTGTTCTTGTGAACTCTATAGCATCTTTACCATCTTTAACGTCGAACTCGATGGAAGTTGTACCATCGTCTACTGGAACCCTGACGTCATCGACGAAGATGATAGCGTAAATCCCGTTGGCATAGTCGACAACAACACTAGAGGAGACTTCAACAGGCATGGTACCACCAGTTGAAGAGAGCTTAATGACTACAGTGCTGGCTGCAGAGGAAACCTCGAAGAATGGTTTTTTGCCGTCGATGGAGAATTCAATGGTTGGTGATTCGTCAACAACTAGTAAGTAACGATGCCGTTACTGTGACAAGATTTTCAAACAACAGTAATGCTCGGTGACACGAGAAGAGAGGAAGTGCTAAGAATCTACCTCGCAAAACGTTTGACTGTAAAAAATGTCTCAAGCAATTTGCAAGAAATTATAAGTTGAAAAGACACTTGAAGACCTGCAAAGGTCTTGCTGATCGGTATGCTTAAGAGTACACCGGGAACTAGCTCTACATCAGGTACATTATCTGCTTCGATCCTGAAAGGTTTGTCTTCAGAGCCTGAAAGGTTCGTCTTCATCAACTAGGCATCCTTGCAGGTACTGTGAAATGTCTTTCGCATTTTCTTATGATACACGAAGACATGAGAGGAGCAAATGTGTAAAGAATCCTTCTCGTACGAAGTTCCGCTACGATGAGTGCCATGTTAAATTTACACGTATTGACAGTTTGCGATAGCATGCGAACAACTGCAAAATTGAAGTCCGTGTGCTTAATGTTGAACTACCTGCAGACAATTCGATCCTCACTTTAGATGGGAGACTCGTATGCGAACAAGTATATAAACAGAAGTTCAGCAACCGAATGCGATAAGTACTTTTATTGATGATATCAAGCACAACATATCCAATCAGCTTACAGATTAAGTAGCAACATACGGCGCTTTAAAATATAATTTGTGGTTGGAGTGTGTATATGACAAACCATTTCCGTTCGAGGACAAAGTGAATAAGTGTGCATTCAAGACAGTGAATACCCCCGTTTACAATTTCGACAAAATGAAGCAGTCTGTTTAACATAGTATCGAGAAAATCTGTCGGGAAAGAAAAATACTATGTAAGAAAAGAATCTGGCTGGACTCTGTCTTCATTAAACCGATTGGAGCTAAGAATTAGCCAGTTCAGGGCGATCCAAAACTAAATTTTCATTATATTGCTAATTTTAGCACATGTTCCTGTAGTAGAGTAGAAATTATATAATAAATTGTATTTTTTTAAAGTGTTTTATTTCGAACCTGTCACTTTTATGTCAAATTGATGTGATATTTAATTTTTTTTTATTGACCAATGATCGAGCCGAGGAAGGATGTCGATCGAATCAATCAGTAAATTAATGAGTGATTATTATTACTATCTTTAGTATTTTTCCCGAATTTATACCTAAACAATTACAAATTTCCAAGATGGTGACTAAATTTCAAGATGGCGGGCATTCTAGCAATAAATAATTTCTGCTCTTAGTGGGTAAAAATTAAAATAATCTGACGATAGTGCCCTCTAGCAGACGAAAATAAGATGGTGGCCTGCAGCAGACGAAAACAAGATGGTGGCCATGACATACTAGCTGGTGATATATATATATATATATATATATATATATATATATATATATATATATCTTGGCATTAGTGGTTGGAGGACAGTATGCTGGTGGCTTCCATGGAAGAAGGATCGAAAGCCATTTTTAATTTTCCCTCACCGGGTTCAACCAGAGGACTCCATAATGTTAGTGCATTTCTTATTAAAATTTTATTACAATTTGATAAATTAAATGTTTTACAAATTTTTTGATAATAATTACGGATTTTTAATATGGCGACCGTAACTTAAATTGCAACAGTGACATTATAATTCAAAATAGCGCATAGTTATAGAAAAAATTGTTGGAATTCATAATGGCAGTTTCAAAATGGTGGACCCAAAATGGCGGCCGTAATGCAATATTCAAGAATCCAAGATGGCAGACATAACTAAACATGGAACGATGACATACACATACAAGACAGCATGCGTAACGAAACATTAAACGTTTCTAGAATCCCAGATTGTGTTGATAACGAAATGTTCAATGGTGATGTCTTAATTCAAGATGGTGGCCTTTTAATATTAAAATTTGATTAATTATTATTTTTAATTTTGAAATTTTTCAAAAATGTTCTCATAATAATTACGGTTTTTCAATATGGTGGCCATGCAGTCATAATCCAATATGGCGTGATTATTTTATTTAAATGTTAATTATTTTTTTATAAATATAAAAAACTTTCCCAATTTCTAGCATAATTTGCTGTTTCATGACTGTCCCACGCACAGAAGTGTTTTGTTTTTATTATAAATAACATTTTTTAATTATTATTATTATTTGTTGACATTTTTATGTTTTGCTCTATTGTTGTGTATTTGGACATATCTACGACTACCAGTGGCGTCTCGTCAGGGCAAGCAAGGCAAGCAGTGCTTGCCCAGGCAGTTTCCAGACATTGTATTTTTTAAATAAATATTTTATTCAGAATAGTATTTTACTTTGGCTGTATGTTGGTTGTATGTATTTTTTACACTATCTTCTTGGGACCCAATACTGTGCGCTGTGCGCTATAAGAAAAGAACTCGTTGACACACAAAACATGCTGTTTTAGAAGCGTTGCTATAGTTTAAAAGCGCTGGTAGGACCGCTTTCAGCAGGAAGGCTGCCGCAGTAGTTTCCTTTCGGAAGGGGGGTGGCATGGTACAAAGGTTCGAGGAGGGGATTGGCTGTAAAAATACGTGGCAGAAGCTACAAAGGTTACGCTTTCTTGCCGAACTGAAGCGAACATGGCCGAAGCAGACGGTGGAATTCTTTCGCTTACTGCTTCGGCTATGTCCGCTACAGTTCGGCACGGCAGGTGGCGAGGTGGCGTTTCAGGAATGATTGACGTGCTAGTTTCTTGGTACACGTACCAGTTATCAGAGTTTCTGATCAGGTATGGAGATAATTTCTTTTGTGTTGGTACAAAAAATACCAAGATTTAATTTTTACTATTCTAGTACATTTGTATGAGGTTCTTCTCTTTATTTTAAGTACTTACTTTGCCATGTGTTGTCTGTTTATATATTTTGTACCAGTTATTGATGATACTACACTCCCACGTAGTATATATAATGTAGAGTAGGTATTTTATTATCAGAATAATGTAAGTCAAACATTATTATTTTTCAAAAATAATTTATAATTTAAAAAAAAATTAAATTTTTCTACCTGTGGAATAGTCAATGTTCAGTTAAGAAAACTACATAAATATCACCCTTTTGTACCTTGAAATCCATATTTTCCCGGGGGAGGGCCCCCTGACCCCCCCCCCCCCCCCCGGCCAAGTTTTGGGGGGTGAATGGAGTTGTTGCTTTCCCTCATGTAAACCTCACGCCTCGCCACTGACGACTACCATACTCTATGGCGTAGCCCAAGTGACTTTGAAGCTCAATTAGCAAGACCCCTATAGGGAGCAATTGACTTAAACGGCAAATTGAACTTTTTATACATAATTTGCATAAAAAAACTTTCATTGTTGAAAAATCAAGTTTTAAATTTAAGACATTTTAGCATATTAAGTTGTATTGTTAAGTGTCTGTATTTTGTTTTGATGTGGTAATTAAGTCAACGATCTTTGTGTCTCGGCCAATGAGAGACCATGTTACTTAAGATAAGCGTCATTACATAAATTAACGGAAAAAGTCTTGGAATAACGACGGCGTTGGCTAGATAGCCTGGGTTTCAATCCCCTTAAAAATCATAAATATCTACGTGCTAAGTAGATCATCCTATTACTAGGATGTTTTAAATCGTCGTTTGAGTATAAATTACATGTTATTTAAATAGGGCACGTCCTATATGACGTGTAATTAGGAGTGAATTACCGTGAGTAAAATATCGACTCATGATGCTATCCTAAATGAACTGTTTTCTGCATACACGTATTTTAATATTGCCGACGGACATATAAACATTGATTTTGTGCTGAACACATTAAAAACCTATTGAGATAAATATTTGTTAAAGCCAATTACGTATCCTGATCTACACTTGGATTAGTTCTTACACCCAGAGGTGAAATGAGACGGAGCTCTCATGATGCTCTACCGCAATTACACATTGAATTCAGCCGCGGTACACAAAAATTAACTTAAATTACGAAGATAATAAAATAAACATTATTTCTTTCTCACACTAATTTTCGATTCTGAATTGAGAGCAACAGACACTATTAGTTTGAACTGTATGAACTCTTGTTGTGTTAATCATGTGTGCAACTTACTCCCTGTTATTTAATGAAACATAATAGTATACCACTGGTCCAACCATTAATTAACTATATTTTATTTGATTAAAGATTATTTGACTAATCCTATGTTACCCTGTTATTATTTCTTTCTGTATATGTTTGTTTTCTTAATGATCTCAAATTACATGTTGCCAATCTCATGCCCATTATAGATTTAAAGTGTGAAATTATTTCATTTTTCTCTTATGTGCCATACTACATTAGTCCTATCTTAGTAAGGAAGTTAAGTTGTACATAAGAGTGGCGCCCAGATACAAAATTAAAATAACCAAATGTTTATACTCGACAGTGTATTGATAATCATAATAATTAATATCCAGAGAGAGAACTACCGTTAATATTTATTATTTATAATATTATTATAATTTCTGATTACACCTGAGTTCAGATAATAGTCAATAGAGACTATTTGCTGAATAATAGTTCAGATAGGTAAAGACCCTTAGTTCATGAACTAAACACACGTAATCTATATATATAAAAATGAAACCCGTTTTCCTTGGTCACGGCATCACGCGTGAACGGCTGGACCGATTTCACTAATTTTTTTTTTTTGTTGTGTTTGCTATGGTCAGGAGAAGGTTCTTATGAAAGAAAAAATTAAGAAAATTGTGCGGAAAATTAGAAAATTTAAGAATAATAAATTCCTATTTCCCTTGGTCACGCCATCACGCGTAAATGACTGAACCGATTTCACTAATTCTTTTTTTGTTGTGTTTGTTATTGTCACGAGAAGGTTCTTATGAAAGAAAAAATTTAACGGAAAATTAGAAAATTTAAGAATACTGAACCACCATATATAAAATTATTTCCAAACTAACCCAACACTTTGTACAATATAAATATTTTTAAAGTAACCTTATGACATTCAGCTTTAAGCGTTCACAGTTTCCAGTGCGGCTTGCATTTGCAATGTCAATAAATAAATCGCAAGGGCAGTCGCTAAGTGTATGTGGCATCAACCTAGAAAATCCATGTTTTTCACATGGCCAATTATATGTCGCCTGTTTCCGTGTCGGAAAACCATCAACATTATTTATTTACGCGCCAGAACATAAAACTAAAAATATAGTTCATCAAAAAGCATTAGAGTAGAGAGAAGCAGTGAGGGGTACAGAGACTATTAGTTGATTTATAGAGCGCGCGTGGTATTGAGCTCATTGTTTACTTAAAAATGCCAAGTTGTTCAATAGCAATTTGTAAAAACATTAGTGGAATTATTGAATCCTATGGAATATACACTATTTTGACAATACATATTTTGTTTTTTATTTAATTAAATTAGTAAGGTCCTTTTCAGTTATAGTGATACCAGGGAATTATGGATTCATTTTTATATGGAGGATATTATAGATTCCAGTTCAAATTGAATAGGTACTCATACCTAAGATAGGTCAGCTATACAAAATAAAGTAGTGCATCATTGCTACGCTAAGGCGGTACGAAGTTCGCCGGGTCAGCTAGTAGTTCAATAAAAAATACGGATTTTCAAGATGACAGCCGTATCGATAATTGCAACGATTACGTAACAATTCAAAATGGTGGCCATGGTATCCTAATTTTAAGGTAATGACCTCTGGGGCTTATGGTGGCTTGTCGCCGGGGAATTTAAGTCACTTTGGGAATTTTTTAAGTTGTTGGTAATTTGAAAAATTAAAACGGGAAATGTATCCTCAAAACGGGAATTTTTCCCTCGAATCAGAGAAATTTTTAAAGATATTTTGGCAGAATTGTAAAAACGAGATTTTGGCGAATTTTGGGCAAATTTTGAAGGTTTAGGTCAAAGTTCATGTCAATGTCAAAGGTCAAGGTCATAGTCAAGGTGATCCAAGATGGCCGCCGTGACATCACAGTACAATATGGCGGACATCTGCTCCACAGCCTGCAGCCTGTCCTCGGACCGGTAAATATATATATATATACTACTACTTTTCATTGGTAGTTGGAAATATTACATATTTACGACATAGATATAATACTCCTAGTCGAAAGTATGACTCATAGAGAGCAAAATTACTTCACTGAGAATACGATCATATAGACAGGTCTGGCAACTTCCTATACTTTGCCTTGGCGTGTCTCGTCGGTTTAGTGAAGCTTGCAACGTCCTGCGAACTAACGGCATCAACACTGTGTTAAATGGGAGCTTCGTATAAAATATAATTGCTAATTCCATCTCAATTTTTAAATTTTTCCCAGATTACTTTTTTTTTCTTTTTAAAAATTTTCCGCATTTGTTAGTTAGTGAGAGAATGCCTCTCTCGTTTAGGCCCTTTCTTCAATGATAGGGATGGCACGGAAACGGAGACGGATCACGTAAACGTAGAACATTTCACAATCACGTCTGCTGCTTCCAAAATGCACGGAAACGTAAAAATATCCACCAGTGAGAGTGAATTTTAAGGTTACAAAATATTAGTTAAAACATACTTATATTATGCGTCAAGACCATAGCACGGGCAGAATCTACATTTATAATAAAAATAAACCACATAGCAAAAATAGAACACCAGATATGCTTGTACTTGAAACATTGTTTAACATATTAAAAACATTAGCTTTAAAGATTTTAAACTAGAGTTGTGTTTAAGGATATTTTTTTCACCAGCTGCCAAGTCAGGGCGCGGTGACATGGCCACATTTGTAGTCTGGTGACCTGCCGGCTCGAGTGCGATACCCACCTTATCAGTTTTTTTTTTTTATTTCTCACGATATTAAACTATTAATTACAGAAGTTATATAAATTTAAACAGTCAAATGTATATATGTAACATTAAAATATTTTATTTAGCAAATTTTACTGTAATTTAGTTTTGAATTGTATTTACTATATTATGTAGAGTTTGGTTTGTGATTTTAAACCTTGTACTTCAATAGGAAAGTTCTGATGTCGTTACATCCCCATGTTTTCCTTTTTTATTCTCTTTCGTGCGTTCGTAGCACATAGCTATGGCCACGGTCATATATATGTAGGGGAACCTGGGGCAAAATGGGGTATCTAATGGTTGGAAGGTAATAAAAGTAGTTAGAAATGTTACAAATTGATAAATTTGATGTAAAAATGATACTTTAGTCTATGAAGAATAACTAAATCATAAATTGAAAATTAAAAATTACTATTGATTTTAATAATCATCATTTAAATAAGAAAGTGCGTTTTGCCCCATTTTGCTCCTAGTATGGGGCAAAATGGGGTATAGTTATAATAAATTTTAAAACCAATAATTTGAATTTTCGAAATAAGTTTAATAAGTTTAATATATAGTTAACATTAAGCATTAAATAAGAGCATACAATTATGTTGAATGAAAATAAATATAAATTTATGGCAGTTAGTGTGCACAGGGTTCACAGATGTGAACCACTTCGCCATCATCACTGTCATTACCAGCACACGAATTGTTAGCCCACTTTAAAAATCTTGAACAACTTATCCATCCTTCATTTGACTTAGAATAAAAGTCATTGCAGTACAGGCACTCCGAATCGTCATCTTGACTTTCTTCACTCTCACTTATTGAGCACTTGAGGAGAGGAGACTTTATGTTTTTCTTTCTTTTCTTTTTTCGCTCATCTAAATTGAGCTGTTTCTGTGCTGTTCGTGTCAATTTTTTGGTCTTTTTATTCTGGATGACTAGTAATTATGCCTTATAGGGAGATGCAGTAAAAAGTGCTGTTGTTCCCCTTTTACGTGTTTTCCTCTTTTCGCCTTTTACTACTTTGGGGACAGGTAGAACATTTTCAGAATAACAATTTGAGAAAGTGAAGAGAGTAGCTCTACTTTGAAAGGATGTTTCAGGCAAGGGCGTTGAAGTTGCTGTTTGGAGTTCTGCATCTGCCGAGTTAGAGCACCCTTCTTGAGGGTCATCTGTGGGAGGAATTTGCAGAGGTGGTACAGTGCTAGGACTATCAGCTAGTAAACCTATGTCGGTGGGATCTGCAGGAAGAAAATCTACTTCAGAGAACACATTACTATCTACAGGCCAGATCCCAGTCTTCCGAAAAACATTGATAGCAGTCAACATATTTGCAGCCTGCAAGTAAGCTGATCCAAACAGAGATGCAAGCTGAAATAACGTCACTTCGCCTCCAGGATGAGAACGCAACCATTTCCTCACTTCATCTTCGTAATACTTGCTGAGGGGCTTCATGAATGATACATCTAGTGGTTGTAGACTATGGGAACAGTGAGGAGGAAAGCACAACCAAATAACACCATTTTCCCGGGCTGTATCAATTAGTTGAAGGTTCTTAGTATGAGATGCATGCCCATCAAGCAAGAGAAGCACTGGTGATTGTTTGGATGCTCTAGAAAAGATAACAAATTTATTAAACCATGAAATAAATGATTCCTTTGTGATTCATCCTTTATCTTCAACCTCAGCCCATGATCCAGGTGGTAGTCCTGTTTGAAACTCTTGTTGCATCCTTTTCCTTGGAAAGATTAGCATAGGTGGTATATAAACACCAGGAGCCGAAAAACAAATTTCTGCTGTTACAGTTTCCCCTCTTTCAGCTGAAGTCACAGTACCAACCTGCCGTCTACCCCTCTGAGTAATAATTCGGGAATGACCTTTGGGATTAACAGTGATTCCCTTCTCATCAACATTATAAATTTTATCTGCAGTGAGGCCATATTTGTCAACAACCTCTGTTAAGAGATCAAAAAACTTTGATACTGCTACTTTATTGAAGCCCATTCATTGCACGTGCCGCCGATGTAGCTTCAGGTTTTCGAAGATAAATTTCAGGATGCCTTAGAATTTCAGAGACACTAATTTGTACTTTTTATATAAGTAGATTTTTTAGAATAAATAATAAATGCAGAATATCACAAATTGTCATTTCAGTATTTAGTTAAACAAACATGGGGCAAAATGGGGTAGTAGGTACCCCGTTTTGCCCCTTGAGAAACATTTTTGGTTACAACCTTCTAGCTAAAAATGTACTTATCTAAAACATTAGATGGCATTCATAAATTGTCGCTAAAGACATGCACTTTTTAATTAGTATAAGTATAAATTTTAAATAAGTAAGTATATTTAGTTACTTTGGCTGGAATAAAACGTAAACATTGCAAAAAACACGGTCTTAAACAGCATATTTCCACTTCTAACGAACTGCAAACAACAAGATGGCTCCGGATACGCTGTGGCGCTGTGTTTCACTTTGGAGTTTAAGTTCCGTCTACACATAACATAGTCCTTGTGCCAGATAAATTGTTGGTATAATTTGGGGGGACCAAACAAAACTTACAGGACTTGATTATTGGGTCATGAGGAACTGAAAAATTAGTGATAGACATTTCAATATGGTAGCTTTTAAAAATTGCAGCCATTCAAAATGGCTGCTGACAGTGAGGCATTCAAAGTCATATTTCTCAGCTATGGTCAATCCGATTTTAACAAATTGTTTTTTTAATTAAACATAAGAGTTACGGCTTCAGTTTTGATTCTTAACTAATTTCTTGTAACTGTAATAGTTTTTGAGAAATTTTGAAAAAGACTAAAATTTTGGCAGTAATGTACCGCTGTTACTGCCATTTGCTGAAAAACGAAGCTTTTTAGCAAAAAACAACTATGAATACCAAATGAAGCTAATAAAATGGTCTTTAATTTTTTAAAACATTCAATTTAATCGGATTTTTGTAGCCTGAGAAACGATTAATTATTTATGATGACTAAGTGTCCAAGTATCCTTGTGCCCACTGCTAAAATAATATTATTTTGGTATAAATTGGGGGGACTAATAAAATGGTCTTTAATTTTAAATACATTCAATTTAATCGGATTTTCATAGCCTGAGAAACGATTAATTATTTATGATGACTAAGTGTTCAAGTATCCTTGTCCCAACTGCTAAAATAATATTATTTTGGTATAAATTGGGGGAACCAAACTATTGGATGATGCGGAACTTAAAAATAAGTGATAGACATCTCAAAAGGGTAGTTTATAAAATTGGCGGCAATTCAAAATGGCTGCCGACAGTGAGTCATTCAAAGTCATATTTCTAAGCTATGGGTTATCCGATTTTAACCATTTTTTAAAAATTAAACAGCGGAATTAAATCTTCAATTTTTATGCTTAACTAAGTTCTTGTTAACTATAATCGGTTATGAGAAATTAAAAAAAAAAAGTGCTTAGATTTGGACAACATTATACTGTTTATACTGTCTTTTGTTATAAATACCCTAGCTTTTTATCAGGAAAAATTACATTTAACAAACAAATCAATTAAAATGAATTTAAATTTAAAAATGCAATTGATTTTTTAAAATAATATATTCATAAATAATTCTGAATTTTTTATAAGATGACAAAGTTTTCCAGAACTGTATACAGAGTAGAATGCTGAACTTGGAATGTAACTTTACATTCAAATATTTTTATTTAAATTATTGTTTTTTAAGTGTGTTTTGAACTCGTAACATTGACACGCAAGAAGCATTCAGTCACCCACTTGGACCACTTCCTTGGACTCTAGGAAGTGCAGATGGATCACTGAAGAAAACTAATAAAGCTTAGTTTGCTCATCATTAGGAATGTTTTACACCACCTTGTGAAATACCAAAAACAAAATCTGCTTGTATTATAGATGCAATGTGTTTGCTGCACGCAAGTACACGGAGAAAACCGAAATTTCGAATAATTGTGTAAGGATATTCTTATTCAGGTGTTGAACATAGGGCGCTTAAGTCTGAGAATAGATGTAGTTTTCGATGTTTATAGAAAAAAAACTCTATTAAATTGTCAGAACGGGAAAAGAGCGGTTCCAAAGATGGGATAAATTTTAGCTTCATTTAAGAGTGGCCACAAAATAGTTTGTTGGAGAAGGCTTCTGCAGAGTGGTGAAAGTAATACTAAGTTAATAAAATTCTTGGTGGACTCTTGGCAAGGTGAGCAATGGAAAGAAATGATTGGTGAGAAATAAGTTTTTGTAACATTTGAAGAGACATGCATCAAGATCACAGCAAATGGTTCTGAAGCTGTGAAAGACCTAACATGTACTCATGAAGAGGCAGATACCCGCATGATGCTACATGCTAAACACGCTGCCATTAATTATCCAACAGTGCATTGTTACGCAAATGACACAGATGTTTTGTTCATTTCAGTTGGTCTACACTTGGATTTGAAGGCTAACTTATACATTATAAAAGGGATTAAAAATCACATAAGAGTAATTGATGTTGGCAAAATTGTCAAAGCATTAGGTTCAGAAGTTGCCTCTGCAATAATAGGATTCCATAGTTGGTCAGGCTGTGACAGTGTGAGTTCTTTTTCTGGTAAAGGAAAGATCCTGGGGTTCAACATGATTTGCAAATGCAAAGAATACCTCAGAGCATTTACAAGTCTAGGTAGGTATTACATGGACTCTTTCTGAAGAACTGTTCAAGACTATCGAGAAATTCACATGTAAAATGTATTGTAGGAAGACAAAAACCGAAAGTATCAATCAGCTTCGCTATGAATATTTCGAGCCAAGGAGGGTCAAATTGACAGCTCTCAACTACCACCATGCCGATAGCTTGAAACAACATATACTTCGTGCTAACTTCCAGGCTGAAATATGGAAGTTAGGCCTTGAAAATGTTCCTGTTATACCCAACCCAGAAGTACATGGATGGATAAAGGACAGTGAAGGACAATTACATATACATTGGATGGTCGGAGCTTCTGCGCCGGAGGGTGTACTTAATATTCTGTGTTGTGATTGTTCTGCAAAAAACTGCAATATTACGACTTGTACATGCCTTAAAAACAAATTGCTATGTACATTAGGATGTGCATGTAAAGAATGTCAAAATTCAAGCACTTTGGAATCAAGTTACGGCCAAGCCATCCATGATTACAACAGTGATTCTAGTACTGACTCGGAGGGTTGAACATGGGTGATGAAGTTAGAACTACGATGCTCACAGTTGTCAAAATTCCAGAAAAATGTAACGAAAACAAGTAAGTGTTCTCCCATTGTGTCATATAGTAATGAGACATAAAATTTAATTATACTAATCTATTTCACTAAACTCATAAAAACTGTATTAAATTATTGTAAATATATTTAACTTGGAGTGTAAAAATGTTAGTTCATCACCTTATGAATTATATATAGCATGAATGATGTATATTAAAAACCATAGTGATTATAAATTATTTCTCCAGCAATGGTATATGAAAATTGAAAATAATTTTATTAGCTTCATTTGCTGTTCATAGTTGTTTTTGCTAAAAAGCTTAATTTTTCATCAAATGGCGGTAACAGCAGTACAATGCTGTCCAAATATTAGCACTTTATTTAAATTTCTCAAAACCAATTAAAGTTAACAAGAACTTAGTTAAGCATAAAAATTGAAGATTTAATTCCGCTGTTTAATTTTTAAAATATGGTTAAAATCTGATACCCATATCTTAGAAATATGACTTTGAATGACTCACTGTCGGCAGCCATTTTGAATTACCGCCATTTTTTAAAACTACCCTTTTGAGATGTCTATCACTTATTTTTAAGTTCCGCATCATCCAATAGTTTGGTTCCCCCCATTTATACCAAAATAATATTATTTTAGCAGTGAGCACAAGGATACTTGGACACTTAGTCATCATAAATAATTAATCGTTTCTCAGGCTACAAAAATCCGATTAAATTGAATGTTTTTTAAATTAAAGACCATTTTATTAGCTTCATTTGGTATTCATAGTTGTTTTTGCTAAAAAGCTTCGTTTTTCAGCAAATGGCAGTAACAGCGGTACAATACTGCCAAAATTTTAGCCTTTTTCAAAATTTCTCAAAAACTAATACAGTTACAAGTAATTAGTTAAGAATCAAAACTGAAGATGTAGCTCTTATGTTTAATTAAAAAAAACAATTTGTTAAAATCGGATTGACCATAGCTGAGAAATATGACTTTGAATGCCTCACTGTCAGCTGCCATTTTGAATGGCTGCCATTTTTAAAAGCTACCATATTGAAATGTCTATCACTAATTTTTCAGTTCCTCATGATCCAATAATCAAGTCCTGTAAGTTTTGTTTGGTCCCCCCAAATTATACCAAATCATATAATTATGGCCTCTGGCACAAGGACTAACAGGTGGCAGCACGTTATTGACGATAAAATCGTGGTACCCCGTTATGCCCCGCTTCCCCATTCTGCCCCAGGTTCCCCTAAATATATTTATATTATGTAATTAATAGCTTAATAGAACGAGAAATAAAAATGAACATGTAAAAAATGGTACCAGTGGGAATCAAACTTGAGTCGGCAGGTTACCAGGCCGTGTGTTTGACCACTGCACCATGCTGCTGACTCAACTAGTTGTGAACAAAATATCCGTCAAATCCTATTTTAAAATTTTTAAAGAGACTTTTCTTGCTATCTAGGGCCCACTCAGGCGAGATGTTTCAGGGGCACCTACTTGCTCATACCCACACAGTTTAAGACAAATCGATGAGTCCCGACTCGGACCTTCCTCTTGTTAGATTAAAAATAATTACTTAATTAAAAATTATAATTTATAAAATGGCACTTGCTTGAAGATTAAAATGATAAAGCAAACGAATATTCTTTATTTAAATACGCACTTAACATTTAAAACATGCTTTTTTTATGCGCGATCCCAGTTGGTTTGGGATCCGCATTCTTAAAACTCCAATTTTAAACTGATAATTGCGGCGGCAAAGTTACAAGTTATTGCTATGCATTAAATCCCTATAAAGCTCCCAAATAAATTTCAAATGTTAAACCTTACCCGATATTGAAATCTAAACAGAGTTTAAAAGTTATCCCCACTTGTATACGAAACTCCCATTTAACACAATGTTAATAATGGGTTCAACTACTACTAGCGCCGCTAGTTCGCAGGCCACCGCGAGCTTCACTAAGCCGACGGAGAAAGAAGGTAAGTGTCCATACCTATTAATATGACCGCGTTCTCAACCAAGTAATTTTGTTCTCTATGCGACATACTTTTGTCGAACAGTATTATATCCATGCCGTAAATTTGTAATATTTTCAACTGCCAATAAAAAGTGTTGTTACAAAATTAGTGTTTAAATAAAATGTTAATAATTTATTTTTATCCAGTTCTTTCTATATGACCGTGATTGAATTTCTAGGTCTATAAATACATTTGGTCCAAGATGGTGTCCAAATTTCAAAATAGTGGGCGCCTCAGAAATAATAAATGAATACTGCACTCTAGTGGACAAAATTTAAACTAACATGATGGTAGCGCACTCTAGCAGACGAAAACAAGATGGTGGACATGACTTCATACTAGTTGATGATATATAGGTATGCAATGGTAGTAGTGGTGGGGGTGTTCTATGGGTCAGTCTGCTAAAAGCCTCCATGGGGGAAGGAACGGTCGCCATTTTTAATTTTGCCCTCACCGGGTTCCAACCAAGGACTCCGAGCACCATGACATAAGTGTGTTTTTTAAATATTTTTTATTAAAAAATGATAAATTAATTTTTTTATGAATTTTAAAATTTTTCCCGAATTTCTAACATAAAAATTTAAAAAACTCAAGATGGCAGATGTAACGAACATTGCAACGGTGATGTCATAATAATAAATGGCGGAAGGTTCGAGAAAACAAAATGGCGGAATTCAAAATGGCGGATCCAAGATGGTGGATCTAAAATGGCTTCCGGGTCAAAGGTCAAGGTCACGGTCATCCAATATGGCCGCCGTGACGTCAGATAAATCGGTCATTGACCCCATCCTCAATCCACAGCCTGAAACCTGGAGCAGGACCTGCTATCCTGCACTACTCACTGTCTTTGACAAATGGCTGTACTATATGAGAATGGCTGAAAAAATGTCTTGAAGCACCATTTTGGCTCCCTGTTAAAATTATAATATTTCTGCTGCTCTGAATAGAAACGTCACTTGATTACTTCACGGAATCCATGGTTTGTCCACAAATATATACTATCCTCACTTTTTTTTTACCATATTCAGTTTTATCCTGGTGGTAGTTTCGGAACACAATGTTTTATGAACAATGTGTAAAATTTTAATGGCATCCATTAAAGTATGCCACATGATCACAGAACATGTAGGACGCACTGTGTCAAGGCCAAGCGCCGAACGGCCCTTGAAAATGGACAGGGGTGCCGAGGAGGCCGTGTCGCGTGACTCGCCGCTCGCTGCCCTGCAGACTACTCGCGAGGCGCGCGCCTCTCCTCTCCTCTCCTCTCCTCTCCTCTCCTCTCCTCTCCTCGCCTCTCCTCGCCATGCTTCGCGCAAGTTTGCACGCACCTTTAACAGATGTAAGTTGTTTTTTTTATATTATAATTGACAATTTGCTTTCGTTGAGGTGTAAAGCACAAACAGATTTTTTGAAATTGTAAATTTATGACTATAAATGATAAAGGTAATGATAGTTGTAGTCATTTTAAAAATTAATCAATTTTGGCCCCAGTGATTTTAATGATTTGTTGCAGCCGATCACCAACTTGAGACATTCAATTAAATAATTTTCCACGCCTTTACGAAGTCAAATAATTTAAAATCAACTATAATAATTGTTCTAATTTAAAAAAACTTAACAATAAAGTACTTTTCTGTTTCTCTTCTCCCCCCCCCCCCCCTCTTTATTTCCCTTCAATAATTTATATTGGCCTACAGCAGTGGAAGAAACACAAATACGGAGCAGTGGTAAAACGTTGGGTTCGAATCTTTATCCTTCCAACTTGATTTCGGTTTTTTCCGTGGTTTCCCTAAGTACTCCAGCAACATCCTGGGACGGATCATCCCTGTAGACCAAGGCAGATTCCCTTTCCCAGTTTCCTGCCATTGGTTTCCATCTTTCCGTCTGATGCAACTATGTCACTGTCTGCGCTACATGCCTTGGCCGCTAGCACCACGTGATTCCCGTTCATTGGTCTTCGCTATCGATACCTCGCCTCGAAATTCCCCTGTGGTTATACATGCCCGCTCAACAGCGGACAGTATTTCCGTGTGGAGTGCGACGTGACGTGGGTCCCAGCCACGCGTACAGCCCACCTCGGTGTGAGGTGCGCAGGTTGTGCCGTGACGTGTCGTGACGTCACCCGTGACGCATTGCGGTCCCCCTCTCCCCCTGCCAGGGGCCGTGTGGCGGGCTTCCCCCACCCGGCGCAGCCAACTGCGCGGCGCATGTGGGTCACGGCGGCCTTGGCTGGCGACCGAGACGCACGTGGCGCCGCCAGTCGCGCCAGTCGCGCCAGTGGGACGAGCGGCAGCGAGCCTCTCTGTCAGCTGCTCACTCACGCGCGCACTGTTCTCACCGCCTGCTCAGTGGGGGGAGAGAGATGTTGGTTTCCTGGAAAAGTATTTCTCGGGGAATTTTTCTGTAAATTTACCGGAAAATTTTCCAACGAGTTTAATTTTCACAGAAACACACAAATAAATTTTATCAATTTTTTTACAATAAGAATAAAAATAAAACATTTCTCCTCCTTTATTTACCACCTGGCTCACTTAACATTTGAGAGAAAGTTAGGGCTGATGATATCCGTTACCAACACAAAATTGTTGTTTAAACAGTACCTACCAATCTTTGGAAAATTAAATTGTTATTGTTTAACGTGTTATCAACCCCTGTGCGTAAGTACGCCCCTGACAGCAAAGGCTGAAAACACGCATTTTAAATCTAACGGGTCAACGAAAGCTGTAACACTATTAATAAAAATTATGTTTTTAAAAAGGATTGCAGGCTTGTGAGGCCATTATCGGAGGTTTCTGGGTTTGTGGTTTCTAGCCGCGTCAAAAGTGATGCTTATCCAACTTCCTGTCGACCTAACAATCGCCATCATCATGGTAAAAATTCACAGAAGACTGTTATCATAATGATGGCGACTGCAATGTTGTCCGTAACGTCTGAGACTCATTCACTTCTGGCACAGCTAAAACCCATTAGCCAATAAACCTCCACAACATTTGTATATGTTTATATTCCTTCTTTTTTTTTAGTTAAACAACAAACACACCCCTCTTCTAATTTATTCCTGATTTATTTTGACATTTTGGTTTATAATGAAATATTAGTACAAGCAGCATTAGTCATCTCGTTCAGTTTCTCTTGATTCAGCAGTCGGGTGCTCGGGTAGTGCGGTATTGCTAGTACAGCGGGCCACTGCCCAGCCTAGTGTGGTATTGCTAGTGCGGCAGGCCACTGCTCAGCCTAGTGTGGTATTGCTAGTGCGGCGGGCCACTGCCCAGCCTAGTGGCGGGAGTGGACTTGGCCTTTCTGGCTGCGGGCTGGAGAGCGGGTACCCGGGCCTAAAAACGGGCTGTAAACTGCACGGCGAGGTTTCCCCTTTAGCCTTGTAGTCGGTGAGGAGATTCAGGCAACCCCGAGGTCTCCTCTGCCTGCTCTAAGGTATCCACGGCTGATTGGAGGGTGATTGTCGTTTGAGGTGTCGGAACTGTTGCCGGTTCTAGTATCCGAGACATGAACCATCAGGTCCGCGGAAAGGGTGTGTGATGCGATTATATAGCCTCTCCACACCAAGTGGCAACCCTCTGCCTTCACGTGGCACCGCTGTTGAGGGAGGTTGTGGTGACTATGTTGGGACTGCTCACCCCGACCTCTGGTCATAGCACCTCTCTACTAAAGAGGGCGCTGCCGGGTCTAACTCTGCCGCATAGTATGTATGAGACAGGAAATGGTGAAAGGGCTGAATCTGCGGGCAACAGCAGATGCGATAGAAACCTTTCCGGGGGGGTAAACGGCCAAACCTCGGTGCATCGGTCCCAAAGGGCCCCATAGTGAATGGATCAGGCCCCATGGAAATGGAGTTTGACTGGGTATGGTGGTTGCGGTGTCGGGTAACCGGGCCTAAAAACGGGCTGTAAACTGCACGGCGAGGTTTCCCCTTTAGCCTTGTAGTCGGTGGAGGTACTGAGGTAATCCCCAGGTGTCTCCTGCCTGAGCACTGTGATTGTCATTACCAGCTGGGGATAACGGCGGTCGTTGCCTGAGGAGAGCAGTCGCATCCGGGCCTTAATCGGCTGTAAACCCGTCGGGCTGAGGTATGACGGGTCGGAGGGTTTTCCGAGGTGACGAGGACACCTTGTGGCAGCACTCTGAAGTGTAATGGTCTGGTTTAATTCACCAGCGAACAGTCTGCTGACGAGACCAAAAGTTGGTCGTAGTACTGGAAAGACCTGGATGACTAATGGGTAGCAGTCTGCTGAAGCATGTCTGGCGAAATAGTGCCGGTTCGCTGGGCTGTGGAAGCATCTGTCTTGAACCCTTACCTGCTCGTAGCTCCGTGTGGGGATTTTGGTCTACAGGTCCCTAAGAAGCCACTATGTACTGTAGTGGTGGAGGGGGCATGTTTTCCTGGATCTGGAAGTTTCAGTGGAAAAGAGCTCTGTATTCTTCGGATCAGTAAGCAGACTCCCAATCTACCCTTAAAGGGCGCACATTTGGGAGGGGTGGTAGGCGGGTGCGTAGGCCTTCGGGCCCTCGAAAACATGCCCAGCCTAGTGTGGTATTGCTAGTGCGGCAGGCCACTGCCCAGCCTAGTGTGGTATTGCTAGTGCAGCGGGCCACTGCCCAGCCTAGTGTGGTATTGCTAGTACGGCGGGCCACTGCACAGCCTAGTGTTGTATTGCTAGTGCGGCAGGCCACTGCTCAGCCTAGTGTGGTATTGCTGGAGGTGGTGCATAAGCTGGGATGGGTAGCCTCAGCCTCTGTGTATAGCTAACGGCTCTAACGCCCTCCTGGTTGCGTATGCGGCGTATCCGCCCCAGCCTGAACATCCTTATAGGATATGAAGGCTGGGTTATCAAATAGGTTGGAGGAGAGATCCTCAAAACCTGCCCAGCCTAGTGTGGTATTGCTAGTGCGGCAGGCCACTGCTCAGCCTAGTAAGCGGGAGTGGGCCTGACCTATCTGAAGGTGGGGTTTGCGGGCGGGTACCCGGGCCTAAAAATGGGCTATAAACTGCTCGGCGAGGTGCCCCCTTTAGCCTAGTTGTCGGTGAGGTGATCCAGGCAACCCCGAGGTCACTTATGATTTCCCTGCGGCTACCATGCTCCGATTAGGAAGGTGATTGTCGTTGAGGTGTCGGAACTGTTGCCGGTTCTAGTATCCGAGACATGACCCAACAGGTCCACAGAAAGGGTGTTGGATGCAATTACATAGCCTCTCCACACCAAATGGCAACCCTCTGCCTCCACATTGGCACCGCTGCTGGGGGAGGATCGTGGTGGCTATGTTGGGACGGGTTCCTCAACCTCTGGTCATAGCACCTCCCTAACTGAAGATGGCACTGCCGGGTCCAACTCTGCCTCAGTTGCATCCTCAATTGCATGTATGAGACCGGAATTGGTGAAAGGGCTGAATCTGCGGGCAACAGCAGATGCGATAGAAACCTTTCTGGGGGGTTCGACTGCCGAGCCTCGGTGCATCGGTCCCCAAAGGGCCCCATAGTGAATGGATCAGGCCCCATGGTAAAGGAAGGACTGGGTATGGTGGTTATGGTGTTGGGCGACCGGGCCTAAAAAAGGGCTGTAAACTGCTCGGCGAGGTGTCCCCTTTAGCCCAGTAGTCGGTGGAGGTACTGAGGCAACCCCCAGGTGCCTCCTGCCCGGGCACTGTAGTTGCCATTTTCTAACTGGGGCAGACTGCGGTCGTCGCCGGACGAGTGTAGTCGCATCCAGGCCTTAACCGGCTGTAAACCTGTCGGGCCGAGGTACGGCGGGTCGGAGGGGTGTCCGAGGCGACGAGGACACCCCGCGGCTGTACTCTGAAGCGTGACGGTCTGGTCTAGCTACCGGCGAACAGTCTGCCGAGTAGACCAAAAGTTGGTAGTAGTATGGGGAGAATCCACCATGTTTGAATAGTGCCCCGCTGAGGTTTCCTCAAAGGCCCACGATTCTTGTTGGGAAGGACTCGTACTTGGGAGTGGTGCCCCGAGTGCTTTAGGGGTAGGTATCAGGGTTCCCTAGCCCTTTGACGTGCTGAAGTTGTGAGCGACGAGGACCGCTCCGGTTACCAGCCTGGACAGCTGGAAGAGGTTGGGTAGGCCTCCACCGGACCGCGGGTTCGCTGGGTGATTGAGGAGTCCCAGTGTGATGCGGGAGACGGGTAGGCGCCAGAAGTGATGAAAACTCCAGAGGGCTAAGGGAGCATCCAACTTGCTGGTGAGCTGAGTGGGGTAGGGGGCTGGAGGTGGTGCATAAGCTGGGATGGGTAGCCTCAGCCTCTGTGTATAGCTAACGGCTCTAACGCCCTTCTGGTTGCATATGCGGCGTATCCGCATCCATGCCCATGGGGGCCCCAGCCTGGACATCCTTATAGGATATGAAGGCTGGGTTACCAAAAATGGAGGAGAGATCCTCAAAACCTGCTCAGCCTAGTGTGGTATTGCTAGTGCAGTGGGCCACTGCCCAGCCTAGTGTGGTATTGCTAGTGCGGCGGGCCACTGCCCAGCCTAGTGTGGTATTGCTAGTACAGCGGGCCACTGCCCAGCCTAGTGGCGGGAGTGGACTTGGCCTTTCTGGCTGCGGGCTGGAGAGCGGGTATCCGGGCTCTGCCTGCTCTAAGGTATCCACGGCTGATTGGAGGGTGATTGTCGTTCGAGGTGTCGGAACTGTTGCCGGTTCTAGTATCCGAGACATGAACCATCAAGTCTGCGGAAAGGGTATGTGATGCGATTATATAGCCTCTCCACACCAAGTGGCAACCCTCTGCCTTCACGTGGCACCGCTGTTGAGGTTGTGGTGGCTATGTTGGGACTGCTCACCCCGACCTCTGGTCATAGCACCTCTTTACTGAAGAGGGCGCTGCCGGGTCTAACTCTGCCGCATAGTATGTATGAGACCGGAAATGGTGAAAGGGCTGAATCTGCGGGCAACAGCAGATGCGATAGAAACCTTTCCGGGGGGTTAACTGGCCAAGCCTCGGTGCATCGGTCCCAAAGGGCCCCATAGTGAATGGATTAGGCCCCATGGAAATGGAGTTCGACTGGGTATGGTGGTTGCGGTGTCGGGCGACCGGGCCTAAAAACGGGCTGTAAACTGCACGGCGAGGTATCCCCTTTAGCCTTGTAGTCGGTGGATGTACTGACGTAACCCCCAGGTGCTTCCTGCCTGTGCACTGTGACTGCCATTTTCCAGCTGGGGTTGATGGCGGTCGTCGCCAGAGGGGTGCAGTTGCATCCGGGCCTTAATCGGCTGTAAACCCGCCGGGCCGAGGTACGGCGGGTCGGAGGGTTTTCCGAGGCGACGAGGACACCTCGTGGCTGCACTCTGAAGCGCGGTGGTCTGGTCAAACTACCGGCGAACAGTCTGCCGATGAGACCTAAAGTTGGCTGTAGTACTGGAAAGACCTGGATGACTAATGGGTAGCAGTCTGCTAAGCATGTACGGCGACTGTGGGGCTCGCTGGACTGTGGAAGCACCTGTCTTGAACCCTTACCTGCATGTAGCTCCATGTGGGGATTTTGGTCTACAGGTCCCTAAGAAGCCACTATGTATGTAGTGGTGGAGGGGACATGTTTTCCTGGATCTGGAAGTTTCAGTGGAAAAGAGCTCTGTATTCTTCAGATCAGTAAGCAGACTCCCAATCTACCCTTAAAGGGCGCACATTTGGGAGGGGTGGTAGGCGGGTGCTTTGGCCTTCGGGCCCTCGAAAACATGCCCAGCCTAGTGTGGTATTGCTAGTCCGGCGGGCCACTGCCCAGCCGGGATTGACGGGAAGAAAGGTTTTCGTAGGAGAACACCCCCAGGCGGCGATTGTAGTCTGGAATGAGACTATTGATATGCTGGTATGTGGCCACCTCTCTGGGAAATATCATATAGTGTTGCAGTTAACGGGGGCTGCACAAGAAGAGATATATCTGGTCTCCTCCTACTTCAAGTTTTCGGATGATGTCCAAGTTCACCTGGACCATTGGGACAAGATCTTAAAAAGTATCGGGCACAAACGAGTTATACTGTGTGCAGATGTGAATGAAAAATCCCAGCTGTGGCACTCACATGTAGTTGACCGGAATGGAGAGGAGGTTGACAGATTTTTCTTGGCAAATGGTTTGCACATCATAAACCAGCCTGGGAGGCTGGCCACATACGTTTCGGCCCAAGGAAGCGAAACATTTATTGATGTTACAGCATGCACGGAACACGCCTGGGGAGTGATACCAAATTGGGAGGTAACAGATCATACCTCTAGTGATCATAGAATGATCCAATTCAGTGTTGACCTCTTCCCTGTCAATGCTACAACTGTGACTGTTCCCAGGACCTGTTACATCCACAAAGGTACAAACTGGAAACAATTTGATGAGACACTTCTGCAGAAGGTGCTGGAGTACCAAGACCCGCTAGAATCTGACTCCATTGATGAGAGAGCACAGGCTATTACGAAAGTAATACAAGAGACCTCAGAAGCTGTACTGAGAAAACGCAAAAACAACCGCGTTGGGAACCCCTGGTGGACGTGCGAACTTGTATGTGCACGGAAGCGGTTGAGGGCAGCTCGCTGTCGGCTCTCCTCTCTGCAAGGTCTTGACCGTGAGGCACCTATGCCGTGAGTATAACCATTGTGTGAGGGAAGTTAGATTGGAGTCATGGCGAAGTTTTGTGGAGGCTGAAGGTAATAAGGATCCCTGGGGAATTATACAAAATAGCTGCCCAGAAACAGCGAGTGGCCAGTGCGATGCATGAACTGAATATGGGGCATCAGTTCAGTACGGATATAGTGGAGAGCTCGGTTGAGATGATGGGAATGCTTCTCCCTGACGACTCTCTTGTTGGGGAGAGCAACTCACGTATCCACACCAGAATGTCAATCTCACAGCCATATCATTTCTCCGGATTCGGCTGCCTGAGGGTTGCGAGATCTTTGGGTATGCTGATGATGGACTCATCCTCGTTTCTGGTGGTTCCAGGGCTGCTCTTGAGCGGCGATGTGATGAGATATTGAGGCAGATTTCATCTTGGGCTGACTCTGTGAAACTTCAGTTCTCGTCGGGGAAGTCCAGATGCATGATGCTAAAGGGCAAGTTTAGAGGAGCCTGGGCTCACTACCCACATGTAAGCCTGGGGGATGAGCGCCTGAAGTTTACCACCATGCATAAATATCTGGGAGTCTTACTTGACGACCGGCTCTCATTTGCGAAGCACTTGGATTACGTGTCGCAGAAGGCTGTGGTGATGTTCCATTGCCTCCGAGGATTGTCCCCGACCAACCGGGGCCTATGGTCGCCTACGCTGGCATGTCTGTACAGGGGGGTGTTCATCCCAATCATGACCTATGGTACAGTTGCATGGTGGCATCGATCAGGATTAGTATACATGAGGAGGAAACTGCAGTCGGCGCAGCGTGCTGCCCTACTTGCAGTTACCGGGGCCTACCATGCTGTATCCAATGATGCTCTGCAGGTCCTCACTGGGGCGATCCCCCTGGATCTGCTCGCGGCTGAAAAGGGGCAGCTAGCTGCCCTGAAAGCTGCGGGCACCCTCAGGCCAGAGGACCACAAAAGGCTCAGGGAAGTGACCATGGGGCAGTGTCAGCGCAACTGGGAAGCTAGTGATAAGGGTAGACATACCTATGAGATCTTCCCTAGGGTACAAGATCGACTCCAGTGCAAACATATAGAACTGATGCAAGCTACGGTTCAACTTCTATCTGGGCATGGTTACTTTAACGCCAAACTCCACCAATTTGGCCTAGCAGAGAGTCCTCTGTGTGGGCACTGCCACACAGTGGATGATGTCAATCATGTACTGTATAATTGTGGAAAAGTTGAGGATCTTCGAGAACAGCTGAGTTCCATCTAGGTCTGATTGGGTGTGACTATGACCTTGCAAATGTGGTGGTGCGGATGGAGAGTTGGGTTCTCTTCCGTGAATTTGCTCTGAGAGTCATAGTGAGACTGCAAGTGGCTGATGAAATCGGGCCACTAGCTCCGTGAGCAGTTCTCCCCTTGCAGCTGCTGACGAAGCAGTGTTCATCCACTGCTGGGATACTAAGCATATGTTCTCCTGGATATAAAGCATGCACCAGGAACGACTTGACTGACTTCTGGCTAATCAGGACCTTAACAGGACCTGGCCTCAGTAGTCAGTCCCCTATTGATGATTATACCTGGATTGACTGATGGGTAGCAGTGTGCTGAAACATGTCTGGCAAGATCAAGTATAATGAAATATATATATCGCATGGCAATTAGATCTGCTGGGCTGTGGAAGCAGCTGACTTAAACCCTTACCCGGATGTAGCTCCACCTGGGGATTTCAGTCTCCAGGTTCCTGTGAAGCCACTCTTCTAGCCCAGTGGGTGCTGTAGTGGTGGAGGGGGCATGTTTTCTGGATCTGATAGTTTCAGTAAGGCGGGGCTCTGGACTATACAGATCTGCAAGCAGACTCCCAATCTACCTTTAAAGGGCGCACATTTGGGAGGGGCAGAGGCGGGTGCTTTGGCCTTCGGGGCCTCCGAAAACATGCCTAGTGGCGGGAGTGGACCTGACCCTGGGGGAAGGTGATTGTCCCTTGAGATGTCGGAGCTGTTGCCGGCTCTAGTATCCGAGACATGATTCAACAGGTTCACGGAATGGGTGCAAGGATGCAAATATATAGCCTCTCCGCATCAAGTGGCAATCCTCTGTAGTGTGTCTGCTGACACATTATTCTACACACATGCAAACGAATATTTATTTGTAGACGGATTATTTAAGGCGCCGTGCGGAATAAAATCGCGGGCTGCTAGTTGGTCGTAACTGTAGACCATTGGTTTCCTAACCTCGTGTCGCGATCTGTAGTAGGGTTGCGGACTCCAGGGATATTCCTGAGGGTCGCAGGCAGCAAGTTCCTGTTCCCCGGAAGCAAGTTATGAATGCTGTAATATTACAGTCAGTGTTCATTCAAATTTGCAGAGCTCCTGAAACAACCAAGTAAACCCAGGTTTCTCAGGTTCAGTATTTAGAAAAGTGCGCATTGCTTCTCGGTCATGATTGGACTGCAGTGCTATTGACACGCCCTCTGCGACCCTGCGCCAGTTATAAACAAGGAGAAGAACTCACTTGGAACCCTCCAAAGAGTGACACCCATCAAAAATGTTTGAATGCCACTCGTTTAGACCCGCTTAAATATTTTTTTATCACGGTATCCCAATCATAAATTGTATAAATCGGTGGCACACTATTTTTTTCTCTTCTGTGTTGAATTTTATATCCTTTATAACAAAAACGAACTATTTTTTATTATTGAATAATGATTATGTTAAAAATTCAAATGAAAACATTACATTAAATTTTTATGAATGATAATGTGTTTTTTACATCTCGTGGAAAACTTAACATGAACTCCGCGGCACTCTAGTGGTATACTTAATATTAATTTTATGAATTCCATCCCAAGCTGCGGAAATGCCGTGGAAAAGCAACAAGATAGGGACGAAAGCGGAAATAAGTACTATCCAATCTTTTTCTGGAGATACTTGTCGTTAATTTACACCGTAACCTATGAAATACTATATGTGAAGAGGCGATTTCAAGAAGGGCCCTCGGTGAGAAAAGTAAATTTTACAGGAGAGATAAAAAAACTATTTTTTCATAAATTACAAGACTGTATGAGTTTTTGATATTTTATTGCAAAGCCTAGAACTAAATACACATTTTGATAACAAATTATGATTATTTTCTCATGTCGTTACTTACATACAGATATTATAAAAATAACATTGGGCCCTTACTGAACCGAATTATATTCTGAATCTACAATATTCAAGCAAAAACAACTCTAATCATAACATTCTGAATCACAACAATGGCGTCCTCGTATGTTGTCACTTTTTAAGTTCTTGTAGTAGCTTTGTACATGTTTGGATAAGTACACACTTAATTTAAGTACATCTGTCAACTTTTCTGACTTGATGGGCAAATCACCCATATAAAAGTCCTCCATTGGCATTTCAACTTTACCAATATTGGGTTTTAGCATTTTAAACTCAAAAAAAAATAAGCCATTTAAGCTATTACTAACTTTCATTGCAAAGGGGTGTTTATCACTGAACACAAACAGCTTGTATTTTGTTTTCATGAACCTTATGCCCTCACATTTTGTAATAATTTCTGAAAACACCTTTTAAATCCTTAATCATTTCCCTGTTAACTTCCACAACTGTGAAACTCTCTCTAAACTCATTCCACCCCTGGAAGCTTTCAACTACCTCTTTCTGCCTTTGCTTTTTTCTATCGTACCAAAGTGCCTATCACGGGGAAAAAAACTGTGCCCTCTTTCAGGGAAATGATGATGAACTTCTGAAAGTCGACCATTGATCACTAAAGACTGCCAAAACCTCAGCATGGTTATGTTGTGGTTCTGGCCACGACTACCATCACTAAAAATATGTAGTTGTTTTATGGTAGTACTTATGTAATAATGTAGAATAGAAACCACCTCATTACATCCTCTATTCGCGGTACTTTCAGGCCAAGTGAACATTGTGCTTTTGCCTGATTTAGCAGAGTAAATGCAGAAAACGTACAGCCACAATTTCCTGCTGTGAAACACATATGTTGTTTTGAGGTGAGGAAATGACATATTCTGTTTGAAATCAAAAGCCAGTATGTCTACACTTTCGTTGCCTTTGGCCATTATTTCGGCTGCTTTCATTTTGGTATAAAAAACCTTAGCTTTGTTTTTATGTAACCGATGTTCTGTTTCAAACTGTTTGTTTTCAGGACTGTTGTTAATAGAAGCTGTGATCCGTTCACATTTTGTGCAGACATCTGTTATTGGCCTACAAAATCCATAGTTAAAGTTGTTCCTAAAATACTTATTGTAAAAGTCATAGCTTACATTATATTTTACAGATTTAGCATCACTGCTACTTTGTGTACCTAAAGCTAAGTAAACATCTGGAAAATATTTCTGCAGGTATAGCGTGCACATTTTCAAAACATTAAATTCAGAAGATAAATACCTCCTCTTATGACCATTGCGCCCATAATGGGTAGCACAATAAGGAAAACTACAAATATTTTCCTCTATAGATGCTATTGTATCTTGTGACTTGTTCCTTGGCCTATTGTTATGTTGCCCACGTAGGTCATTAGGGTTTCCGCGGCAGCCAAGAGAGACGTGATTCTGCGAACTCTTTTCACACTTATGCCATGAAGGCTTGCAAACCCCTCTCTGCACACAATGTAATGGCATGGAGAATGTTTTTTTATATATTTCAAGAAAGGCTCAATTGCATATTTTTGTTTGGTTCATAAAGGGCCCAACTACTGCAGTGGGGCCCATCTTGAAACATCCAGAAGTTTAAACACTAATTTTAACTCACTTGCAACCCCCATTTAGGGCCCTTTGTGAAACCAATATATGTGTCTCTTCTTACATTATATTTTAAGATAAAAAAGTAAATTTCGAAAAACCTGTTGGTTGGGCCCTTCTTGAAATCGCCTCTTCATGTATATCTTTAAATATGAATAATAACAGCTTCATTGTTAACCTTTACAGGTAGATTCCTTTTGCCAATTGAGTGCAGTTAGTTACACTAATGATAGCTTTACCTTTCTGTGAACAAAGGCAGCAAATAACAGCGAAGGCTTGTATTTTCAACAAAACAACCATGAAACGCCAAGCATTTCAACAATAAATGTTTGTTAGTTAAAAACTGACCATGTGCTCTTATTCAAGGGCAAGTTCATTAATAGTATATATTGGCCGGTATGAGGACTGGTTCTGGCTGAGGATTGATGATTGTCGACGACATCTTGGATTGCAACGTCACGGCGTCCACCTTGGATGAACTTGACCTTGACCATTGACCTTAATCTTGACCTTCAAAATTTTCCGAAAAGGACTTAAAATTTTCCTTAATTTGCCCAAAATTCATTAAAATTTCCAGTTTTTTCGAAAAAAAATATCCGCTCAAAAATCTCAAAAAAATTTAAAAATAAAAAAATTCTCAATTTCGAATGAAAATTACTGTTTTTCAAGGGGAATTTTCCTGTTTTAGTCTTCAAAAATGCCAACAGCTTGGAAATTCCTATAAGTGGCTTAAGAGTCTTAAAAGCAAGCCGCCATTAGCCACTGAGGCCATGAACTTGACAATTAGGATACCATTTCCGGCATCTTAAATTGTGATGTAACTATTGCAATTATCGTTACGGCCACGATTTTTAAAATCCGAATTTTCATGGTAAGAAATCGGGAAAAATTTTAAAATTAGTAAAAAAATTACCAAACATTGAAAAAAACATTCATACTTCGTGAACTTAGCGGCATGGCCACCATATTGAAAAATAGTATTTTTTATGCCAGAAAATCGGAAAAAAATTAAATTTTTTAATAATATATTAATTAATAAAATTTTGATAAAAAACATCTCGCCATATTGAACTATGACGACACTGCCGCCATATTGAAAATCCGTAATTATTATCAGATTTTAATGAGAAAATATTTAATATTTATAAAAAATTATTAATAAAATTTTAATAAATAAAGCACTTTCATAATGGAGTCCTTGGTTCGAACCAGTGAGGACAAAACAAAAATAGTGACATATCCTTTCTCCATGAAAGTCACCGGCAGACTCACCTCCCACCACTAATGCCAAGGTATATATATCCCCGCTAGTATTAGGTCATGTCTACCATCTTTTTTTCGTCTCCTGGAAACCGCCATCTTGTTATCGTCTGCTTGAGTGCACTGCTGCCACGTTAGTTTAATTTTTACCTGCTAGAGTGCAGTAATCATTTATAAATGTGGTGCCCACAATCTGTAAGTTTGGATGCCATCTTGGAAATCCGTAATTATTTAGCTATAAATTCGAGAAAAATTCCAAAATTATTTGGAAAAAACATTATTACAATAAAGATTGATTCGATCGATTTCTGTCCTTTGTTTGATACTTGATCGATGCAAAAAAAGTTAATTTAAATAAAGTTACCAAAAAAATTACATGTTTATGAAATAAAAAATATACATACATTAAATGTATTACATAAATTCTATACTACTGCAGGAACAATTGCTAAAGTTATCAATCTAATGAACATTTAGTTCTGCATTGGCTTGAACTAAATAGTTCTCAACTCCAAATGGTTTACCGAAGACAGAGACCAGCCAGATTGTTTTCCTACATAATCATTTTCTTCCGTACAGAGTTTCTCGATACTGTGTTTAAAAGACTGCTTCACATCGTCGGAAATGTAAGTAGGATTATAAAAACAGAAATAAGAAAATAATTTTTCTATTATTATATTCTCAGAAGTTTTTCTATTTTTTTTTACTGGTCTAAATTTAGGAAAACATGCATTAGTTTTCTCCATGTGTTCCTGATTATTTCTGCCAATATATTGTTGGTTTTTTCCGAGTGATTTTGATTATTGCTGACGAGTAATATTCTGATATTATCTGAGTGCTTCTGGTTATTTCTGAGAAATCGGTCTCTGAAAGAAATATTTTTTACTTAATGAGTCATGCAATTTTATTCAGAGTTCCATTTAATTAGTGAAATTCTGTTACTAAATCAGCACTTCAAATATTTTAATCAGGTGGAATTCAAACAAAAATATAATTACTCAGTCCAATAATATGTGTTAAGATGGCTGAGAATTACAATCATGCAAGACGAATTTCCTTATCCTTGAGGTCTAGCGAAGCCCTCGTTCTCTTGCGATCGAGAGTGAGCATCCCACATCCCACATTGAAAATAAATAATATTTACCTCCACGCAACATGTGGCAACAATTGTTGTTGATAAGCAGAACTACTTGTGACAAGTTTCTTGTATGATATGAATAGCTCTCGCCAGTGAAAAATTAGCAAAAATTCTATTTAAGTAGGTAATTGTTCCAATTTAAAACTCTCAGTTTGCATCTGGCATTAGTCTCAGAAGCTAAAATATATCCTGGTTCGTTGTCTGTAGCAGTATCAAAAAGACATCGCTGTAGATACTGCAACAAGGAGTTTACTTTGAGAAAAAATGCTAAACTTCATATGAGAAGCAAGTGTATTTTGTGTTTTTGCGAAAAACCATTTAGTTGTAGTCAATGTCAGAAGTCCTTTGGTAGAATATATTTCTGGAAGAGGCATTGCAAGACCTGTACAACTAAGATGACTAAATATAACTAAGACTGGTCTACATCACCGAAGAAGAGGAATGATGGCAAAATATTAGACGACTATAATGATTACGAAGAAATAAAAATGTTATTGCTAAATATACTGTTACGAATTATTAAAAATTAAATAATTCGTCGTGGGAAAACTACTGCGTTCGTAAATGGATAGCCCAATTAAAGATTTTACTACACAGTTTTATTGAATGCCACTATATACATCACTAAAAAATAATCTTCTAAAAATGCCTCATAATCAATTACGCTTAAAATGTTTACTCCCCAGTCACTCAGTTTTTACACACTGCACACTTTGCTGGGCCGCACTTCTGGTGCAACTCTCACCGCAGCACCCCTCGTGGACCTCCGTCGCGGGACTCCGTCGCCGCACTCCGCCGCTGCCGTCGCACTTCCCTTCGCCGAGGTTGCGCTCGACGCTTCGCTCGGGACTCTCGCCATACCCGCGACACTCTCGCCATCCAACTATTGCCGAGCAACTCGCTCGCCGAGGAACTCCTCACCCAGGAACACCGCCGCACCCGCGACACTATCGCGCAGACTCTCTCGCCCCGGAACTCCGCCGTCCCCGCGGCACTATCGCCCGGATCAACTCCACTCTCAACTCTGAACTCTCCGCCTTGGAACTTTCGTCCAGGGACTTCACCGCTCCGCCGCACCCGCGGCACTATTGACACGAAAACTCCGCCGCGGGAAAACTCCCAACTCCTCAATGCCTCGGAGGCCGGCGTCCTGGGCTTATATAGGCCCAGGCGCCACGTCTAGAAGTCGCGAGCATGCCTGGGGCCATTCGCGTCATTCTGCACCGACCCGACGCCAGATTTATCGAGAAAGAGGTCGGGAGCTCGCGCGACAGCTGCCAGGTGTCAAGTTAACACCACCGAGACAGAGTGTCACGCGGTGAGTGGAGGGCTGGAGGGAGGGGAAGTGGCGACCCTTGTAATCCACCAGGCGCGCGCGGCACGTCTCACATTGCGGCGGCATCGTGACGTCAGTAGCCATGCGGGGCCGCCAGCCAGCTCTAAACCTGCGCGCGCCGCGGCTCTGCTTACGTTCGTAACAATAGTATCCTAGATATCGATAATATTTAAAATTCAAAACTATCTAAGGAAGTAGCAACTTCATGGGAAATGAAGAGATATTTACACCAAAATCTAGTCGCCTCCATGAAAATGCGAACAACGGAGACCGACCTGAAGCTGACAAGGTCGAAGACTGTGATGAAGCGTTGAGACCAAATTGTTGGTAACGATGTGTTAAAATAAATTAAACTGATCAAGCTTGTGATGATCACTGGGTCGACAACGAAAGTGACCAAGAGGCTGGTGTTAAAACGGAAGACTCCAAAGATCTTAATAATATTTATTATAAACATGCAAGAAAGATGATAGCAGCAGAAGAGATTGATCATGCATCATGGGAAGAACCTAACATAGGTATTGGTCGACAGCTTAAGACTTCTACATGCTTCGCTTTGTTTATGAAACTATTCGCACATCAGAGAAATATCCTTCATACTCAAAGAACGTACAATAATGACTTTTATTACTCAAATGTGTATAAAATAGAAAAAATAATTAATATTTTGTATTTCAAAAGTAATTGTTTCATTTCTCTATATCTGATTTTTATCTAATGCCGAGTTTTCGTAATACAACATCTATCTTAAAGATGTAAAAATAATCACCATTGACAGACAAAATTGAGAGTAATGATAATGTCATGCCAACAATCAGGCCAAGTTCGATCAAAAAATGCAATTTAAATCAGTTGGAGCCAAATGTATTTGGAGCACTTAGAGCAATTGGAGCATTGACTTTTGAAGCCCATGACTTTTAGAGCAAAAAACCGTAGGAGTACTTGGAGCATTTTGAGCTTTTGGAGCCAAAGACTGTCGGAGGCAATGACGTTTGGAGTAAATGGTTTTTGGAGCTACATACTGCTGGAGCCAATGGCATTTGTAGCCAAAGACAGTTGGAATCAAATACTGTTGGGGCCAAAGATAGTTGGACCTAAAGGCGGTTGGAGCCAAAGACAGTTGGAGTTAAAGACTGTTGGAGCCAAAGACGTTTGGAGGCAAATGCATTTGTACTTTTTTGACGATATTAAGCAGGAAATTATAAACAAGCTTATTGATTAAGTATCAACATATGGTCGTTTAATATATAACTTGTGGCTAAACTGCGTGTATGGTAAAACATATCTATTTCTAGGATCAAGAGAAAAAGTGCTCTGTTAGATCCGCCATATTGGATATGCCATATTGGATCCTCCATCTTGGATTCTGCCATTTTGTTTTTCGACCATTTAGTTATTTAGAAAATTCCATCATATTGGATTATGATCCCACCATCTTGAAAATCCATAATTTTTATCGGACTTTAAGGAAAATTTTTTACACTTTACAAAAGAAATTAATTAATCAAATTTTAATAAAATATGATTTAAAAACCGCATTACGTCATGGAGTTCTGATGCCTCGGTTGGAACTCGGTGAGGACAAAATAAAAATGGCGACCATAACGATAATTGCAATTGTTACATCATAATTCAAGGTGGCGGCCATGGCATCCTAACTGTTAAGGTAATGCCCTCGGCAGCTTATGGAGGCTTGCTTTTAGGACTGCTAAGCCACTTTTAGGAATTTTCAAGCCCCTGGTATTTTTGAGGACTAAAACTGGAAATTTTCTCTCAAGACGAGTATTTTTTCTCAGAAATAGAGAAATTTTTATTTGGTGTTTTTTTTTTCTTTCAAAAACTGGATAATTTGGCTGATTGTGGCGAATTTTGGGCAAATTTTGGCACAGTTTGAGTCATTTTTGGCAACTTTTGGCAAATTTTGAAGGTCAGTTGTCAAGGTCAAACTCATCCAAGATGACCGTCATGACGTCACAATCCAAGATGGCGTCGACAATCCTCGATCCTCACTTAGAAGCCAGTCCTCGGACCAGTCAATTTATAGCGCTACTATTTTCGTATTTTCCAAACTCATATATGTATATTTCATTTTAATAACCTAGCCTCTTTTTTTCTGTAGTATTTATTAATATTTATTCCGCAGATATAACACGTTTCTAATTTTATGATAGGGCCTGTACTGGCGCAGGAAAACTGATGATGATTAGGGTTTTCCAACGGAGCCTGTCTAAGGATGCCTGTCAATGTAAACAGGCAAGGTTTTTACTGCATACACTGTAATTTTTTTTGTAAATTGAACAAAAATATTCATGTAAAATTACATATATATGTACAAAATAGTGTACACGGTTATACTGGGTTCGGATTTTTTCCCGGGAATTTATGCCTTGTTTTTTTCTTAGAACCTCCCATAGTTAAAGTTATTTGTAAACTGTTCACTGAATATATTCCAGTATTAACTGCGTACATTAATAAGCTTAATAAAACAAAATAAAGTATAATTATTGAATATTGTAACATTTATTTCAATGGTTTAAAATAATTATGCTTGAAAAAGAACTCAATTAAGATATAAAATTATGCGCCAATTTTCGTAAGTAATACTCAGTATTATCTCCAAAAAAATATTTAATATATGCAAAAATAACCATAGCCATGTGTTGTACAAAGTTACAATATCTTTCTTGTATTACAAATTATTTCTTGATAACTGGTGTCCAAAGGTATGTTTTGTGAAAGTACAGATTATTTTTCTCTGAATAGCCTACTGCTCCAAAACATTCCTAACAAACATTTATGATGACCACAAAAAAACATAAAACTGTATTAATTGTAATATACATTATTTCCGTTTCAGACAAATAGTACTCTTTTTTTTAACGCTAAATGATAGGGGATTTCATTGCATAATTTTTTCATACTTATAAATTGAACATTAAGATAAACATAATTTTTTGCGATTCTGCGTTGTTAACTTGGTTAACTTTCGGGTATGTTATGTACTGACAGTTATATGTTTACCGTACATACTCGTGATTAAGTTTTAGTTATAGATTTTGTGGTAAACAAAAGAATAAATTTTATAGAGATTTGGGAATAGTGTGCATTGAGTGTAAGATCTAGTAGCAGCGCGTCTGGTCATAATTAGGTTGTGGAATCATTTCGCGATAGGCTAAAATTTAAATACATATAACTTTTAGCTGATTTGGTTTTTGGCTCACTACTGGACGACTCTGGGAATGAGAAACTCTCGACCAAAGAAGAATTCAGACAACTCGTAAGTCAGCAGCCAATTAACTGGCGTTATTTGCTTGAGTATACAGAGGACAAAGTGGTATATCCTGAAGGTCATCGAAACCGGGCATTTTTTCAGTCCCTAGTTGTGGTTTGTGTGCCAAAGTCGTCACGAGGAGTTACATATTACACCTTCTCCACCCTATCTCAGCCCATGTCGTTTTAATGCATGCTCTCGGTTTCCTAATTGTCTACGGAAGTTAATAAAATATTCGATAGCATGCATAATTTATGCAGATTTAAGAAGAGCACTAATTCTAGTCTAAATAATTAAAAATATATACATATTTGACTGTTTTGTGTACAACGTCCACTATAACGATATGCGCGTATAACCTGTTTAAAAAGACAGCATTGTAAATTGCGCTCCAGATGGAAGCTATCGCCAAGTTAACGTTTGGTGTTTTTACGTATTTACGATCTTGTCCAGGCATTGGCAGGTTTTCAGTTGGTAGAATATTTTATTTACTAAAAAACATTTTAAAAATAATCTGCAGTGATTATAGGCTGGGGTAAAGTTAATTGCTGGTATCAGGATTTAGAAATTCAGAAAATACATTTGATATGTGGATTTTGTGTATTTATGTTTCTTTAAACAAATTTAAGTTAAAGAAAGTGTTCATATTTAGTCCGAAATATTTATTAGGGGAAAAGTTTTGTATTTCTTCATTTCAGTTAAGAGTAATTCAATATAAATAATATAATTCTCGTATTGTCTTGAAAGCTTTTTTTATCTGGTCGCGCAAAAGGAGGACATATTCTAAATTTAATATTCTTTTATTTATTTTCTTATGATGACAGAATACTTCATCGTTAATTTCACATGCCCGAAAAATTATCATAAATCAACAGTAAATGATTTCCTCATACCATCATTGAGACATATTTGTGATTTATACTCGAGAGAGATCATGACCATGTTTGAACCATGCCACATTGTGAATGTTCGGTAATCAGTCATGGTGAAAAAGCCTAAAATCAGCTTAAAAACCATATACACCATTCGCCAGTAAGCCGGTGATAACATATTGACCGCCATCTTGGAAATTCGTAATTATTAACCTAGAAATTTGAAAAAAAAAGAAATACTTCATCAAATAATTACCTGTTAATATAAAGATCGATTTGATTAGTTTCAATCCTTCGTTCGATCCTTGATAGGTGCAAAATTTACTAATTTCATTAAATATCACTTCATAAAAGTGACAAGTTCAAGAAATAAAATACCGCACGTTGTTTTAGAAACAAAATATTTATTATGTAATTTCTACACTACTACTAGAACAAAAACAAGCACAGATAATTGAATTAATATTCAGATTACTTAAATTCTGTTCAACATTTATCTTCACATTTCATTTTGTGCAGTTCAAGACACTGTATAGCTGTAAGGCCCGATTTCTGAAGTTGATCAACGAAATACTTCAAGCATATCTTACACACACAACTTTTGCGCTGATGTTTTGTAACCTGATGTCTTACAAACCAGGAAAGTTTTTGATGTATCAGTAGTGTAGAGCCTTGTTATATCCTTTCTTGTTTAGTTACACAAATCGGACACACCTTGCTATTCTCATTTAGCGCATACACATTAATTGACACTTCAGGATTTTTTCTCTCTAAAAGGTTTTATCTGATGTTATGTTGGTGGATGCTCCAGACCACTGAATGCGTACTTATACTTCAAAGTACAATAACGATTTGATGCCAAAATACTCCATTTAAAACAACACCGATAGTTAAAGTTTTGGCAATAGACTACCGCGCTTTTGTTGACGATCGACTCAGGCAAAGCAATATCCGTTGATGTCTGACGGTATTGTGGCATAATAGCACTTGTTTGAATTCCCGTGCACATCTTCTTGTGATTACTCAGACTGTTACAATGTGAAAATACCTTATCACATTTGACACACTTATGGTCCCGCTCGCAGTGTTGCCACCGTGGCGATCAGCGTTGTCACCAGGTCGCTGTGGGTTGTGGGGCGACTTTTATCTGCGGTTCGTGGCCCTGGGCCTCCAAGGTTGCCAAGCTGAGGGCGCCAAGTCTGTCCCGCTCGCAGTGTTGCCACCGTGGCGTGCAGCGGTGTTGCAGTGTTGCGTCGTCATTGTCGTGGCATCGAACAACCGTGCTCCTCAGCGGGGAGGGAAAAGAAGGGGGGTCAGTTCAGTTTAGGGATTTTTTAATGCTTCGGTTTACCCTGATAGAACCAAAATTACAAGACTCTTGTTAATATAATTCTAAGGTTACCTTATAAGTTATGGCCGTGGTATCTTTTACAGTATTAAGATTTTATTTTAACTGAGCAGTTACAAAAGTTGTACATTAAATAATTAAATAAACGGGAGGGGAAACCGAAAAAATAATTGTCTCCCAGGCTCTCTCGATGGCACTGTCGGAACAATGTATTTTTTCAGAAAATCACCATGTGGCTGCTAGTGAAAAATATACTTTTAAATTGCTGTCGAACTGGAATGTAGTGTGATAAAATAAATAACGATTTTTTCTGCTTACAAGGATTAACATTTGTGTGAGTTTTTTTTAAAGAACGCGACAGGGATATGGTGTATGTCGTAGTTTTTTGTGGCCAACGTATTAACTACCTCTTAACATGCCCATTGAAATGATAGTGTAACCAATGTTTCGGCATGCCTTGTTTTAGTTATCGTCAAGGACGAGTTAAAGAGTAATTCGACTAAATTACTCGTAGGCGTGTGTATGTGAAATTGATAGAGAGATAGAACAATCTTTTTTTTTTGTCGACTGTTAAAACTGTGGCAAAAATAGGGGGGATTTCCGTACAATGTAGTTCACTTCACTAGTTGACGAGGAGTAGAGGTATTGTTTTTTTCTGTGCTATTGCTTACTAGGCCGGTGTCACAATAGCGTTTCTGCTGCTGGGGCTAACACTTTCACTGCGTTTTATGGTGATTATTCTTTCGACCGCTTTTCTTAGAGTGCATAATGCAGGTCTCTCAAGAATGCACCAAGTACATTTATCACAACCAAACATTAACTTATTGTCTTAGAAGAAAGTGCCGAGTGGAAACCGGAGGCTGCTCCGGTGCACCGCAGAGTTGGCACCGGTCTTAGGTGGAATTTTAGGCGAGTTGTATAACAAAAAATTTAAGGGTTTGCGCACTGAAGGAAATGCAAAAGAGGATCCTGGTTGTAATCGTATAGATTTTAGTTTATTTTGACGAAGTTTCTGGTTGCAATAACGTTTGAACTTTTGGCACAGCTGTTGTAAGAGACATCCTCGAGATCTGAGCAAAACACTTCGCATGATTGTCCTCCATCCCACCAGCTTGCAGAAGGGAAGGAGTTGGACATGTGTGGGGCAAGCGCAACTATATATACATTTTCGGATTGATTTAATATGCTATTGTTACGAATGCAGACAGGACCGCGACGGGCGCCAGGTTCGGAGCTGGCTAGCGGCCCCGCACGGCCACTGACGTTATGCGCCGTCGATTGACGTAAGGCATACCACACGTGCGTGGCCGGATTACAGGGGTTTTCGCTACCCGCCCCCCTCCGCTCCCCACGCAACGTCACTCAGGCTGTTGTAACCTTTAGCGATCTGGGAATTCCAAGCTTACAGAAGCCAATGTGATGAGTGGCGTTAATAGGCATCGCTGTTCTAGGTGTTTTGGGCATTGAGTCGGCCCAGGATGACGCGACTTGTCTCAGCCACTCTCTTCCCTTCTAGAAGAACGTCACGGGTATATGAGCGACGATGCCAGCCTCCGCGGGAGTTTCGAGCGAGTTCTGAGAGTTTGGAGAGTTCCGCGAGTGAAGGGAAGTACGACATCGACGAAGAGGGAGAGAGATCTCCCTCGATAGCAGCGCGATAAGGAGCGACATGACCGTGAGAGAGCGACTGAGTGGCGCGAGGCTGTGTATGTGGACAGGCGCGAGGAAAGGGGCGAATCACTGTCGAGTGTAGCTCCAGTGAGGAGTGCGAATCGTGAAACTTGACAGAGATGGAGTGCCTTGCGAATAAACATTTCTAATTGAAAGTGATTGGTGTTTAGACGTTTTAAGTACAGTTATTTATTAGTAATGTAGATATAAGTAATTAATAAAACTGTAATAAAACTTAATTGGGCAATCCCTTACGAACCCAGTTATCCTACTTATTACTCGTAACATTTTGGTGTCAGTAGTGCGATAGCCATAACTAACAAATTTAGTGAACAATTTTTAAAATAAAAATTTCAAAATTGAAAAGTAAAACATTATTACAAATTTAGTTATTCGAGAATCGAGTTAGTTTAGGAACTGTGGTTATTTTTAGTGTTGTAGTATTAGTAGTAAAGTTAGTGTTAGTTTTAGTAGGGTTTTAGGTTAGCTCGTAGGGGAAATTACAGTGTAGTTCATAGGATAGTAGTGATAGGCTGGTAGTGTATGTGGACATTAAAGATGGGAGTTGACGAAATTAAAAACATAATTCTTGGCCGAAATGAATAATAAAATTAAAGAAATGAAGACGGGTCGGGAGGAAATGAATAATAAAATCTAGAGTAAACAAGAGAAAATGAAGAATAAAATTGATAATAGCCAAGAAAAAACAAAGAATGAAATGAAAAACTGCCAAGAAGAGATGAAAAATCTACGAAGACTGAGATTTAATACATGAAGATGAACCAAGAAGAAATGAAGAGGGATCAAGAAGAGATGCGAAACGAAATAGTTGTTGCTCAAGAAGAAATGAAGAAGAGAATCGACGAAACCAAAATTCAGTTCGAAAGTAAAGTCAAGTATTTGGAGCAGCGTCTCGCACAACAGGAAAAACAGATAATTCAGCTCGAACAGGACACTGGGCGGCGTGTAGAAGCTGTAACTTAGGAGTGCCGACGGATGATCAAAGAAGCCTCTGCTGCTACGAACCATAAAAGTTACTCCGTAGAGGGCACATCCTGCAGACACTCAAAATTCAAACCACCCACCTTCGATGGTCAATCTTCGTGGACAGTGTACAGAAGACAGTTTGAGGCAGATACAGAAGTAAATGGTTGGGGTAAGGAAGAAAAGGCTATGGCTCTTGTCTTGACCCTGAGAGGATCTCCACTAGAGCTGCTGCAGACCATACCAGTCCCCGACAAGAAAAAGTATGGAGTATTAGTAAAGACCCTTGATCTGAGGTATGACATCGACACATGTGCGAGGTGAATAGAATAGCCCTGAAGAAATGTCCACAGCGATCTTCAGAAACACTCCAAGAATTCGAAGACGAAATTGAGCGACTCGTGGACTTCGCCTACCCAGAAGCACCAACAGAGTTCCGCCAGCAGCTAGCCGCTAGTGCTTTTATAGACGGGCTCCGAGATGCGGAGGTTCAGCAAACTCTTCGTTTGGCCCGACACAAGAAGAGCTGCGAGGCCTTGGTCCATGCCCTGGAAATCGAGGCAGCACGCAGTGCCTCGAGAAACACAAGCATCAGGACAAGGAGAGCTGGACTGGAGCCCTACAATAGAGAAAATCCCAGCAACACCACTAATGAAATAGACATTCTCAGGGCATTGAAGAAGCTCCTGAATGACACTTCAGGTAACCCGATCAGAAAAGCAGAAGGATGCCCGCGGTGGTTCGTCTGCAAAATTAACCAGGACACATCCAGTGGGACTGTCTGACATGCAGGAAGTAATCGCAGTAAAATTATTGTTGTATAGAACACACAAAAAGCAGAACTCACATCAATACCGATGTTCTCTTCTGAAGAACTTGCAAGGTGGATTGCAACCATTGCAATAGGGTGGAGAATAAAAGAGGGAATCGAAAATGATCGGCAAACAAAGATAACTAATGGGTAAGATAAATAGGATAATGCCAGCTTGATGAATTGTGGAATTTTTCCGAAATTATAGGTCAATAAATACAAATTTCCTAGATGGCGGCTATATCGGCTTACTGGAGGCTGGTTTATGTGGAACTTAGGCTATGTTTAGGATTTTGAATATGATTAATTAAATATGTATTTTTTGTCTAATATATTTTTTGCATTAATCAAGTATCAAACCAAGGACGGGAATCCATCGATTCAATCAGTTAATTAATAGGTTCTTTTTTATAAATTTTGGAATTTTTTCTGAATTTCTAGATAAATTATTACGAACTTTAAATATGGCGGTCAATATGTCATCAATGGCTTACTGGAGACTGGTTGGCTAGGACACTAAGGTTCTTTTAGGATTTTCCACCATATTTTATTGATATTATTATTATTATTTTACAAAAAATTATTTTTTTTGCATTGACCAGGGATCAAACCAAGGACAGGAACTAATATAATAAATCAGTATATTAATTGCAATTTTTTTTAATGAATTTTGGAATTCTTACCGAGTTTCAAACTAAATACTTACGAATTTCCAAGATGGCTCCCAAATTTCAATACGGTGGGTGCCACAGTAATAACAAATTATTACTCACTATAGTGGATAAAAATTAAACAAGAATGGTGGCAGTGCACTCTAGCAGACGAAAAGAAAATGGATGCCTTCAGCAGACGATAAGAAGATGGTGGAAATTACATAATATTAGTTTTCGATGTATACCTTGGCATTAGTGGTGGGAGGTCAGTCTGCCAGCGGCTTCTGTGGAGGTAGTATCTGTTGCCATTTTTTGCCCTCATCGGGTTCGAACCGAAGATGTGCGTTTTTTAAATAGTATTTTATTATAATTTGATTAATTATATTTTATAGATTTTTAATTTTTACCGAATTTCTATCATAATAATTATGGATTTTAATTATAGCAGCCGTAACGAAAATGGCAATGTTCTATAATACAGGAAAGTCGCTGTAACGAGAAGTGCAATGATGATGTCATACACATCCAAGATGGGGGCATAACGAAACAAGCAATGTTTCTATAATCCAAGATGGCAAACATAACGATATGTGCTACACTGTTTTTAAATATTTTTGATTAAAATTTCAATAATTAAATTTTTATAAATTTTAAATTATTTCCTGTTTTTATAGCTTACAAAAATACACATTTTTAAAGATGTTGTCTGTGGCGGTACATCGCGAAGACATCTACCGCGCTACGCCAACCATGTGGCTATCAGCACCGGCTGTCCCGTCGGTGTTTGTACACCCCTGGACCAGAATGCAGCGCACCCTCCAGGAGTCCCGTTAGCCCGATGCCAAGGGGATTATCACCCCTCCTCTGTGTGGGCTAGCAGGCTGGCGAGGAGGAAAGAAGGGACAGTTCCAGTCTGTCTCTTAGCACGAGTAGGCTGTTGTGCACTGTACGCAGATGTAAATTTGCTAGCGCACTCTACGGCGCAAATAAATAGTGTGCAACAGTAGACCTATCGTTTATTCTAGCATAGCCTACCTGCCCCTCTCGAATAATCCGTAGTCTCGCGGCTACAGTGGTGACCCCGACGTGATCGGGGCAAGGTTAATATGCGTTCCGAAATAAGTAACACGCGATATTCATGTTTTGCGTAATATAAGCAACCTGTCGCACCGCACGTTAAGCGGGTCGCACGTCGCCCGCAAGACACATCGCTCGCGCTGTCCGTCATCCGCGTTGCACGGCATCGGCGTTGCACGGGCATCCGCGTTGCACGTCATCCGCGTTGCACGTCACCCGCGACGCACGTCATCCGCGACGCACGTCATCCGCGCCGCAAGTCGTCCACGTGTCACATCATCCGCGTCGCACATCACCCGCGCCGCAAGTCATCCACGCCGCGTGTCGTCCGCGCCGCATGTCATCCGCGCCGCACATCACCCGCGCCGCTCGTCATCCGCACTGCCGTGGAAGTAGAGGAAATGAACGAGTTCTGTGACACTTCCAGCACATACTTCAGATTTCAGAGACTCATTGTGACATGCAAGTAGGAGTCATGTTGATGTTCGGCGACACAGTCCAGGCAGTTGCATCGTGCTCCAGCACATAATCGCACCTCGTTTTTTTAGTGTGTCATTATCACTCTATAACACTTCCGCAGTTATGGCTGAGCTCCCATCATCAACCGTCTCCATCGAGCGTGTTGCGGTACGCATTCCACCATTCTGGGCTCCGGACTCGGAAATGTGGTTTGTTCAGTGGAAAACAAGTTTGCCCTAGCAGGTGTCAAATCCGACGAAACCAAGTTCAACTATGTGGCAGGTCATTTGGACTGTAAATATGCGATCGAAGTGCGCGATATACTTGTCCATCCCCCGACTGAGGACAAGTATGACTGACTCAAATCAGAACTTATAAAGAGGTTAAGTGCTTCACAGGAACGGAAGACGAAACAACTACTGGAACATGAGGAAGTCGGTGACCGAAGGCCTTCGCAGTTTGTACGGCACTTCCGCAGTTTGGCAGGAACAGTCGTTCCAGATGACCTTCTGAAGTCATTGTGGCTGGGTCGGTTGCCACCACCAATGCAAGCGATCTTGGCAACACAGACAAATTCTTCATTAGACTCATTAGCCGAGCTTGCAGACGCCATCGCGGATACAAATCCGAGACCACAGATGGCATAAGCAGCCTCATTAGAATCCATGTTCGAGAAAATGTCAATCCTCATGACTGCCAAAATAGGAGAGATGGCCACAACACTGCGACAGGAGATCGCAGCTGTAGCATCCCAGAGTCGTCTTGGCCAGCACGACAGTCGCCACGACTGCTCGCCATCTACATCACGCCAGCAATGCTCCCGCAGCAGGAGTTTGCAGGGGATCTGCTGGTACCATCGTTGCTTTGGCGATGGGGCGCGAAAGTGTGTTCAGCCCTGCGAATACAGCTCAGGAAAGATGCTGGGGACTCACTGATGGTGGCCAGTGATCCAACCCCGACTTCAGGCAGCCGCCTCTTCATCTCGGACAAGGGCACAAAGGTACAGTTTTTGGTTGACACAGGTGCTGACATTTGTGTGTTTCCTTGCGCTAGACTGCCTGGAATGTAGCCCAAGTCTAATTATGTTTTTATCGGAGCCAATGGCTCAAATATTTCGACTTATGGCTTCCTCACCCTAACTTTAAACTTAGGACTCAGGCGTGAGTTTGTCTAGCGTTTTATGGTGGCCGATGTGACCAAACCAATCATCGGTGCTGATTTCCTCCACCATTATGGCCTGTTGGTAGACATTCGGAATCAGCGCTTAGTAGACAGTACCACATCTCTTGCCTCTGTCTGCCACAGGGCCACAAGTGACATCAGTAGTGTCAGGACTCTGCCTCAATCATCTCACTACCTCGAACTCCTCCAAAAGTATCTATGTCTTACCCGCCCATCTGGTACTCCACATCTTGTCCAACATTCTGCACTACACCATATCCGCACTACAGCTGGGCAGCCTGTGTTCAGTAAACCATGTCGTTTGGCACCGGACAAACTCACAATTGCAAAGAAGGAGTTTGAATCAATGCTAAAACTTGGCACTGCTCACCCGTCTGACAGCTCCTGGTCTTCACCTCTGCACATGGTACCCAAAAAAGGGGAGGAATGGAGGCCATGTGGGGACTATCGGTTGCAAATGCACGCACCATTCCAGACAGATATCCAATTCCCCACATACAAGACTTCTCTCACACTCTTTGCGGAAAAACAATCTTCTCAACTATTGACCTTGTGAGGGCCTACAGCCAAATCCCAGTTGCACCTGCTGATATTCCAAAAACTGCCATTACAACTCCCTTTGGACTTTATGAATTCCCATTCATGTCTTTCGACCTTCGTAATGCTGCTCAGACTTTTCAGAGGTTCATAGACGAAGTTCTCAGAGGACTTGAATTTTGTGTCTCTTATCTTGATGATATCTTGGTAGCTTCCATCAATTAGGTAGAACATAGACAGCACCTCGAGGAACTCTTTCGATGCCTTGCTCAGTATGGGCTACTTATTAACCCATCCAAGTGCATATTTGGCAAACCACAAGTGACATTCTTAGGACATAATATCTCAGCTGACGGAACCACACCCGTTCCAGAGAAGGTTGATGCTATTCTCCAATACAAAAAACCAGTTACGGCGAAGCAGCTACGCCAGTTTACAGGAATGCTAAACTTCTACCGGCGCTTCATTCCCAAGGCTGCCCAGTTAAAGGCTCCCCTTCATGAACTTCTAAAGGGTGATGTGAAATGCAAAGCCCTGTTGACATAGACACCTGACAGTGACAGTGCCTTTGAGAAGTGCAAAACTAGCCTTGCTGAAGCCACCCTGCTCGCACATCCAAGTTCGTCCGCACCCTTAGCAATAATGGCAGATGCTTCAGATTTTGCAATGGGTGCAGTTCTCCAACAGCTTGTGCAGGGATCCTGGCAGCCATTAGCATTCTTCTCCAAGAAATTCAACCCTGCTCAGCAAAAATATGGTGCCTATGATCGGGAGTTACTAGCCATTTATTTAGGTATCCATCAATTTCGCCATGTGGTCGAAGGCAGACATTTCTCTGTTTTTACCGACCACAAGCCTCTCGTTTATGCCTTCCAGCAAAACCCCGACAAGTGCTCACCTCGGAGATCCCGACATCTTGATTTTATTAGCCAGTTCACCACAGACATTAGGCATATCACGGGGTCCCATAAAATCGTGCAGATGCCCTGTCTAGAGTGGATGCTGTCGCTGCAACCCTCGATTACCAAGCCCTTGCGGCCTCACAGGCTGAGGATGAAGAGCTACAAAGGTTTCTACAACTAGATTCTGGCCTGCAGCTGCAGAAGATATGCTTGCCAGATTCCCCAACAGAGATCTACTGCGATTTCTCCACACCAACAGCACGACCCTTTGTCACAGCCCCATTTCGCCAGGATGCATTCAACTTGGTACACCAGCTGGCTCACCCAGGCATTAATGCATCTGTACGGTTGGTCACCCAAAGATTTGTATGGCCCTCTGTCAAATCGGACTGTCGAAGATGGGCCCGTGCCTGTCTATGCTGCCAGCGCTCCAAATTTTCTCGCCATATTTCTTCCCCTGTTGGCTGCTTCATTCCACCATTCTCCCGCTTTGACCATGTCCACATTGACATTGTGGGACCCTTGCCTGTCTCACAAGGCTACCGTTATTGTGTGACCATCATAGACCGCTTCACCCGCTGGCCAGAGGTAGTTCTAGTGGAGAACATTGAGGCTAACACCATAGCTCGAGCATTTTATGCCAACTGGGTTGTATGCTTTGAAACTCCCCTACAAATCACTACCGACCAAGGGCGCCAGTTCGAATCCTGCCTTTTCAGGGACCTCAGTAACCTGATGGGAATGACTCGCTTTCGGACCACTGCATTTCATCCTGCTTCCAATTGTATGGTGGAGCGAATGCACAGACAGCTGAAGGCCGCCATACGCTGCCATATGACAGAGCACTGGGTGGACATCTTACCCACCATACTCTTAGGCATCAGAGCAGCATGGCGCGAGGATCTCCGTGCTTCTGCAGCAGATTTGATAAGCCGAGAACATTTGTTTTCAAGGATCTTGCCACATCTACGGAGGTCTTTGTTCGCCACGATGGTCCAAAAGGGTGCTTGCAACCTCCTTATGAGGGGCCTTTCCCTGTTGTTAGTCGCTCAGGAAAAACTGCGACTATCCAAATGCATGGTAGGCAGGCTACTGTTTCCATCGATCGCCTCAAACCTGCATACACCATCCATGAATCGTTCCAGAGGACCACGACATACCACGTCCTGCTGCTGGGATGGCTGCTCCAACGAATCATCTGGATGTCAACAACGTGCCTCCCCAAACTGCAACACATCGATCCGGCCGCCAAGTCCGCTTTCCCAACCGCCTCCAAGGTGGTTTCTCGTAACTTGTGCGCAAGTCACTGGCAGGGGGGGTACTGTGGTGGTACATCGCGAAGACATCTACCGCGCTACGCCAACCATGTGGCTATCAGCACCGGCTGTCCCGTCGGTGTTTGTACACCCCTGAGCCAGAATGCAGCGCACCCTCCAGGAGTCCCGTTAGCCTGGATGCCAAGGGGATTATCACCCCTCCTCTGTGCGGGCTAGCAGGCTGGCGAGGAGGAAAGAAGGGACAGTTCCAGTCTGTCTCTTAGCACGAGTAGGCTGTTGTGCACTGTACACAGATGTAAATTTGCTAGCGCACTCTACGGCACAAATAAATAGTGTGCAACAGTAGACCTATCGTTTATTCTAGCATAGCCTACCTGCCCCTCTCGAATAATCCATAGCCTCGCGGCTACATTGTCCATAACGAAAATTCCATTATTCGGGAATGGAGTATTCCCTTCCAAGATGGCTGTTAGTTATAATAAGGCATATGGTGAAATTCAAAATGGCAGAAAATTCTAGGAAACATAATGGCGGATCCAAGATGGCCACCAAGGTCAAGGTCAAGGTCATCCAAGATGTCCGCCGTGACATCAGAATCCAAGATGGTGGTCGGCTTTTCTGGCTCCTCCTGTGGAAGTCTGGGCCTGGAGCCCCATTTATATACTACTTACCAGTATTTATTTGTAATATAAATATAAGTAGTTAATAAAACTGTAATAAAACTTAATTGGGCTACCCCTTACGATCCCATTTCACCCACTTTATACTCATACCACTATATATAATTACCCTCATCATTCACTCACTAACACTCTAAGCCAAAGAGATATGCATACATTTGAGACAAGCGTACCATGAAGTACAAATATTAATAAGCCTACTCCACAGATATTCATATAAAAAATATAATGAAAGTGTAACGAAAAAGTAACATTTTTAATACAGCTACATATGTGGAACATGCCTTGATTATTAAAATAAAGTGTTTTTTTATATATATTCATCATTTGGCGCCTTACGAATAACTATGTTTATAATTACTAATAATGCTCATATTTAAGTAAGTTTAGCTCTCAACAAAAAATTGTAAAAAAATTTCAGTTTCTTTGAAAATCTTAAGTTTGTGTCACTGGGAATATTTTTATGATATTGTGAATTTTGTACTAATGCCCTTTCGAAAATATTTGTTTTATTTTTTAATATGCTTATATTTTCAAGTTTATAATTTTATTAAAGAAGCGTTGGGTTTTTTTCTTTTATGTATATAATATAGGATGTTTGTATGCCCCGAAATTTTCTGGCAGATATACTTTTTTATAGCTATGCCCTTTTGATTTTTTATATTTTTCTTTCGTGGTTCAAGGCTAGAGGCAGAGGCGCTGTCTGAACGAGGCACGTCTACCGGCACCTGCAAATGAACATTGACCCGGCGCAGAGTTGCAAGCTAGCAGAAGTGTCGGGTGGCAGTCCAGCTGCTCGCTCGAGGCCTTGCTTCCCAGCCATCACGGCAAGACGTAGAAACAAGGTTGCAATCATAACCCGGTACATGTATAGTACTTGTTGGAATGGCTTCAAAATACGAAAAACAGAACGAGTGTATAAAACTAGCCTACGAATGTAACATTTACGCCTCGAAATATTCTGTAGTGCTTTGACCAGAGTTGAGCCTAGCCATATGCCACAAAAAAGACATCGCCACGAATAATACGAAACAACAAATCTTCATACTAGCCAAGAATCTCCGAACATAAAGGTATTTTTCTACGATGTTCGACGAACGTTTTAAACAGGTCATGTTAAATTTCTGGCGTTTAGACCACGCACCTGCGAACCACGAGACTAATCATGTCCTGACAACAATCTTGAGTACGCATATTAAATGAAACGACATGCATTCAACAAAAGAAAGGGACGTGCAATTAACACACAATACACACACAGGACACGACATGAACACACAATTCACACACATGTCATGCTTAAACACACAGTACACAAGCAATGGACACGCAATACCCACACAGGACACGCAATGGACACGTAATGCCCACACATGACACGCAATAGACACGCAATACCCACACAGGACACGCAATGGACACGTAATACCCACACAGGACACGCAATGGCAGGGCCGGAACTAAGGGGGGGCATGGGGGGCATATGCCCCGGGCGGCAAATATCAGGGGGCGGCAAAATATGAAAAGTGGTTCACTAAAACAAAATTAAACTAGTCATTAAAAAAAGTTTTGAAAGTGTACATATCGCAAACAATAAGTTAGCCAAGAAATTAAGAAATTCTATTTAACTTGACTATGCATAATTTGTAAATATATTCGTACTTCAAATGCGTTACTTCACTCTAAGAAACAAGTATTTCCATAATTCGTGGTCTGGAGTGAGTAAAACCACTGCGATGAGAGTTGGCATCTCAAGGACCCGTTGCGCGGGTGATCACTTGGCTGAGCAAGATGTAGCCCTTTCTCTGATAAATACCCTCATTTTTCCAGCCCCTACTCAGTCGCTCCTGTGTTTTCGTACCATGTGCGTCTCTGCCTGAGGACGGGAGCAGATAGCAGTTCCCGAAACGTCGCTTGTTTCTGTTTTAGAAAAACTATTGTGTTTGTTTCGTCTTTTCGTTTTGTCGTGTTATTGTCTCGTTTCAACTGTTGTGCTGAATTTTTTTGGGTTCAATATTTTTGTGCTGTCATCATTTGTGGGGTTTTTATCGTTCTATTCTGTTTTGGAAAACTATTGTGTTTGTTTCGTCTTTTCGTTTTGTCGTGTTATTGTCTCGTTTCAACCATTGTGCTGAATTTTTTTGGGTTCAAAATTTTTGTGTCGTCATCATTTGTGGGTTTTTTTCGTTCTCTTAGTACATTTTTCTTTGTTTGTTGACCATATTCCTGTTACGGAATATTTTGTGGTGTTTATATCCTGTTGACAACAGCAATTTTTTGCTTAATTTGTGCTTTTTGTCTTTTGGTTATTTTTACTTATTTTTTTATTTTTTTTTTTATTTTTCTTCCACAGAAAAAGTGCTTAGCAATGGCGTATGTCCAAAAAACTGACATCAAGTAATGTTGGAAGTCATTGACAGATTAATTATGGAACTGAGTAACTGGTTTAAGGCTTTGGAGAACATTAACAATAAGTTTGGATTTTTAAGTGGTGTTCAAATTCATAAAATGGAAGTAGAAGATTTAAAAGTCAAAGCAGCAGAATTAGGAAACACAGTGCCGATCTTAACAAAGAAGAATTCGTATTTGAAAATGAAAAGTTTTAAGCACCATGCATTAACAGTAGACTATGAATTAAAAGATGCTACAGCATCAACAATGTTGAGCCTTATCTACAAAAATAAACTGGAAGAGGCACATTCTAACATTAGTACTGCTCTGAAAATGTTTCTCACCCTTCCAGTTACAATTGCGTCAGGCGAAAGAAGTTTTAGTAAACTTAAACCTATTAAAAGCTATTTGAGAAGCACGATGGGCCAGCAGAGATTAACAATTCTAATTATTATATCTATTGAACACAAACGAGCTGCTTTGATAAATTTCGATGATATTATTAACACTTTTGCAGCTAATCATGCTCGAAAAATTAAATTTTGAATTGAATTTCTTTGTATGGTTATCAATGAAATATTATACTTAATTCAGAATCACATGTTCCTTATGTAATTTTAGTAGCCTACTTAATAAACTTATTGGTAAGACATTAATTTTCACTGCTGTGCAAACAATAAACAATAGTTTGATAACAGTCTACTTCATTATAGTAAAAAATGTAATTTAATTAGTTTTCCAATTAGTGTACTTGATAAATTTAAGTTCTCAATAATTATGGATAAGAGAATGGTATCATTTCAACCACCGCTTCTAACGAAAAAGGGTATTTTATAATGTTGGTAAGGAGGGGGCGGCAAATTAAGCTTTGCCCCCCCTAACGAATCTCCTAGTTCCGGCCCTGCGCAATGGACACGTAATGCCCACACATGACACGCAATAGACATGCAATACCCACACAGGACACGCAATGGACACGTAATACCCACACAGGACATGCAATGGACACGTAATACCCACACAGGACACGCAATGGACACGTAATGCCCACACATGACACGCAATAGACACGCAATGCCCACACAGGACACACAATGGACACGCATAATGCACACAGGACACGCAATAAACACACAGCTGACACACAGGACACGCAATAAACACACAGCTGACACACAGGACATGCAATGGACACGCAGTACACACTGGATACGCAACTAACACGCAATCCACACACTACACACGCAATGGAAACACAGTACAATCGGTCACATGATACGATAGGATACAGCTCCAGCATCTGCAGCGACATTTGACTAAAAAACTAAACGGCTATGAGGCTAATGGCAACGAGTCTACAAGGTTTCATCTGGCTACGAGTCTTCAAGGCTCCAAGGCTACGAGACTTCGAGACTTCGAGGTTACAGAACTACAAGGCTACGAGACTACGAGACTACAAGGCTATGTCTATGAGGAAGACAATTCTATGAGACTACAAGGCTGCAAGGCTACGAGGATACATGGCGACATAAGCTACTTGGCTACAAAGCTACAAGTCAACGAGGCTACATGGCTACTTGACTACAAGGCTTCAACTGGCTTCGAGGCTACAATGCTACTAGGATACAAATCTACGAGGCTACGAGACTACATGGCTCTAACTATCTTTGACTCCATTCAGCTGCGAGAGTTTATTTATCTCATTCAAATGAACTTGTTGCAAGTAGTCCTTATTCTTGCCAACAGATGACGCCACATTTTGTGATAAGGTTAATATTATTTATCTTTTGTTTGGGATGCATGTTGCTTACTCACGATCGCATGAGAAGGAGGGCTTCGCTAGACCTCAAGGAGAAGGAAGTTCCTAGAATTATTGTGCTTCTCAGTATTTTCAGGCAAGAAATATACTGAGTAATAAATATTTTTGTCTTAATTCTACCCGATAGAAAAAAAAGTTAGTGATGATTTGGTAGCAGAAATTCACTAATTAAATAATTTCCCGAATAAATTTGCCGGTCTAATTACATAAAAAAATACATGTAAGAATTTTTTTCTTAGGATTAACCAGATACATTCGGAGAATATAAGCAGAAGTTTCACCAGAAATAACCAGGAGCACACTGAGAAATCCAACAAAATATTGAAACGAATAATCAAGCGAACACCGAGAAAACCAACAGAAGACTTGTCAGGAATGACCAGAAGTACGTGGAGAACCCAACAAAAATATTGACAGGAATATACAGAAGCATACAGTGAAAACCAAAAAATTGGCAGAAATAATAAGGTGCACACGCAGAAAACCAATAAAATAATTGCAGCAATAATCAGAAACACACGGAGAAAACCAACGAAATATTGACTGGAATAATCAGAAGCACACGGAGAAAACTAACATTCGTTTTCCTAAATCAAAATCAGTGAATAAGAAAAAAGGGGAAAAAAAATAATTAAAATTAAAAATAAAATAAAAATATAAAATATACAAACAACTTCCGTAAGCTTGTGAACTTCTCCTAGAGTTATACCACAAGCCGGAATTATGATTTTTTTGTATTTTTTATTTTTAACTCTTTTGGAACCTACCTTGCACTGGTTTTTCTATACTTGAGCTTATTACTGATAACTTTACGATCTGTCCCAACACTTAGTGCAAATGGTTTTGCTTTAAGTTCAACCGTAACACGCCAGTCTTTACGAATAAGTCGTCAATGCGGGTTTCAAGCAAATGAGTTGACACTTCAAATGGATAATCATTGAACATTGTTTAACTAATGTGGAAACTTCAAGAGGACACGCCATAACTAAATGCAATATTGATGTTATAAACGTCAGCTGTTCTCAGCTCATCCAAGTGATGACAACCTAGTCATGAAAGTAAAAAACTCCTCCTACAAACTGTTGCATTTCTACATCAATTTGTCTTTTTAATTATTATTGAATGACCCTCATATACCAGTAGTATGTAAATGGCGGTACTGGGACAGGCTTTCGCCGGAGGAGCCAGAGGAGTTGACCGCCATATTGGATTGTGACGTCACGGCGGCCATCTTGGATGACCATGACCTTTGACCTTGACCTTGAATTTGACCCTCAAAACTTGTCAAAACTTTCCAAATTTGCCCAAAATTCCTCAAAAATTGCCAAAATTTCCATTTTTGTGGGAAAAAAATCCCGCAAAAAATATAAAAAATTCCTCAATTCAAAAATTAGGATTTCGAAAAACATCAAAAGTCGTTTTGCCCTAGAAAGAACCCAAATTCCTAAAAACGGCTTAAAAGCCCTAAGAGCTAGCCACTTTAAGCCGCCGAGGTCATGACCTTGAAAATTAGGATGCCATGGCAGCCATTTTTAATCATGACGTCACAGTTGCAATTTCCGTTACATTCGCCATATTAAAATCTTTATTTATTATCCGATTTTAATGAAAAAAAATTAAAATTTACAAAAAAAATTCAATTAATAAAATTTTAATAAAAAATATTTTAAAAAACGTACATCTACGGCATTGAGCTCGGAGTCCTCGGTCCGAATCCGATGAGGGCAAAAAAATAAAAATGGCGTCTGATCCTTCCCTTATGGTGGCTGCAGGCAAACTGACCCCCGCCACTTATGTCAAAGTATATAAAGTCACCTAGTATGATGTCATGTCCGCCAACTTGAAAATTCGAAATTTTTATGTTAGAAAATCGGGAAAAATTTTTAAAATGATTAAAAAAATTAATTAATTGAATTAAAAAATAAAAATATTTAAAATACCGTTGCACTTTACGTTACGGCCACCATCTTGGATTATATAAATGTTGCATGTTTCAATACGCCCCACCATCTTGGTTGTGTACGATGCCATCCTTACACTTTACGTTACGACCGCCATATTGGATCCTATTAATGTTTCAATTATCGTTATGGTCACCATCTTTAAAATCGTTATTTATTATCCGATTTTAATGAAAAAATTCCAAAGTTCATCAAAAAAATTACTTATTAGAATACTGATTGATTCGATCGATGCCCGTCCTTGGTTCGAAACCATTAAGATAAAAAAATTTAAAAAAATGTCGAAAGATCCTTTCTCCGTAGAAGCTACCTAGACTGACCTCACACCACCAATATCAAGGTATATATCGTCAGCTGGTATGACGCTATGTCCACCATCTTGTCTTCGTCCGCTGGAGACCGCCATCTTGTTTTCGTCTGCTGGAGGACACCATCTTGTGTGTGTACCCGTCTTACTATCATTGCCATCATGCTAGTTTTATTATAACCCGCTAGAGATGCAGTAATCATTTATTACTACTGAGGTGCCCACCATCTTGAAATTTGGTCATCATCTTGGATTCGTGTAATTATTTAGCTAGAAATTTGGGGAAATAATCCAAAATTCATTAAATAAATCACTCATTAATTAACATATTGAATTGATGGATTCCTGTCCTCGGTTCGATTCTTGACCAGTGACAGGTGTAACTAAATATTAACATATGTAATAATTTATTTTCCATTACCTTTCGTGGAATTTATTAATCATTCACTCTACGAAAAACAACTCAAGACAATATACCTGACCATCGAATTAAATACAGTACCGCTATCCCTTACATGAAAGTATAATTTTTCGATAATCTGAATAACCTATAAATCGTTCATGTACAAAGCCGCACATACAGGCCAAGTGTCTCCGGACCATGAGACCGAGACATGACAATATCAGACTTATAGGATAGTAACTACATGCATCAATTTGCTTTGCATTCGGTAACTTAACTCTCGCTGATTAAATATTTAAAAATTTCAATTTAAGAAATGGTTCCAATTGGAAAAACTGACAGTTTGTATCTAACATTAGTCACAGAAGCTACCATGGATCATGGTTTGTTATCTGCAGCTGAATCGGAAAAAAGCCGCTGTAGATACTGTAGCAAGGATTTAGTCATGGGTAGGAATGTTAGACGTCATGAGAAGAATGATTGTGCTAAAAACCCACTACGCAAAATGTTAAGCTGTAATCGATGTAACAGGTTGTTAACACGAATTGACAGCTTAAAAAGACATGGTATAACATGTAAAGCCAAGCCTACTTACGGCATAGAGGACATCGATGGATCCACTAGACTAAAGAATAGTGATCTGCATTACGACAATAATTTTCCTTGTCCTGAGCGTGATGGTATTAGCTCACCCGATCGTGACGAAGAACATAAATTGAAGGATGATGATAGCTTCGGGAAGAATGAAACTAATGGAAGTATCAACACCGTGAAAAATGAGAATACATACAAGCCTATATTCAGTAGATCCTCCATACTTTGTAAAAATGATGGACTCCTAAACAGGAAGCATGAAGACGATGAAGACACTTCGACATCAACGATATCGAGTTCTTACGGAAATCTGGGTGAAGACGATGCCTTCTACGGTGATTGCTACACTGACTCTGAACCTGGCGACGTGATCGAAGACTGTGCTGAAGCATCTAAAGCATGCAAGATCGAAGACTGTGATGGTGTACTGAGACCGAAACGATGGAAACGACGTGTTATAATAAATAAATCTGATAAAGCTTGTGATGATCGCTGGCTCGATGATGAAAGTTACCCTGAGGTAGGTGTTAAAACGGAAGACACCAGAGATCATAATATTTATTATAAACGTGCAAGGAAGATGGTGGTAGAAGAGATTGATTACACATCATGGAAAGATCCAAACATATTGATTGACTGGCTAAGACTGTTGGTGTCATCTGTTCGTAGAGTAAATTACTCGCATATCGAGGAAGTATCGTCCACACTTAAAGAACTGCGAAAAGCTGGCTACATAGAATAATCATTTGTTTAACTGTCATGTGTGTACTATTGAAAAATAAATGAATTATTTATATTTAAAAAAAAGTATGTTTATTTCTTGTATTCTGATTTCCAATTAAGCCTGTGTTTCCGCTACTGTATGTGTGATCATTCCGTTTCCTGTGTGTTCGTTCCGTTTCCAGTGTGTACTGTGTGTACATTCCATTTTTTCCTGTGTGTACTGTGTGATCATTACATTTATTGCACGTAAATTGCATGTATTGCGCGTACATTGCGTACATTGCGTGTTGGAGCTGATGGAGCTTTTGGAGCCGAGTAGATTTGTCTCCTTGTAGCTTCAAAGACATGTAGTTTTGTAGCCACGTGGTCTTTTAGCCATGCAATCTCGCAGCCATGTATAACTCGTAACCAGCTAGATCCTTTTAGACTCGTAGCCTTGTGGCCTCATATTCTCTTAGACTCGTAGCATTCTGGCCAAATATCATTGGAGCTGATGAGACAAAAGGCAGTTGGAGCCAATGACTGTAGGAGCCAATGACTTTTGGAGCCAATGACTATTGGAGCCTTTGAATATTGGAGTCAATGACTGATGGAGTCAATGACTGATGAAGACAATGATGATGGATCCAATGAATATTGGAGCCAATGACTGATCGCGCCAAAGACTATTGGAGTCAATGAATATTGGAGCCAGTGAATTATGGAACTAAAAACCTGCTGGATTCATAGACTGTTATAGACATTATATCCTAACTTATCATTGACGATCGCAGCCTACCGAGTAGAATGAACGAGAGAATGCGCCTTCTTTTCGTTAAATGATCTTTCGTTTTGTAGAATGTGCTTCCTTTTGATTTACGGTGCGTCCAAAATGAGCTGCCTTTTCGTTGATGGTGCTTCCTTTTTTGTTGATTGCGCGTAGTGAAATATGCAGTGACTGAATATTTACTAGTTCAAAACCTCTTGGTGTTACTAAAATATTTTTCAAGGTCGCTTGGTCCTTTAGTATGTATAAAAATTTCACGATGGTCTAATTAACTGTAATTAGCTAAAGACGAAGAAGGTTATGCGGCCCTGAAATTACTATCCTATAAGTCTGATATTGTCATGTCTCGGTCTCATGGTCCGGAGACACTTGGCCTGTATGTGCGGCTTTGTACATGAACGATTTATAGGTTATTCAGATTATCGAAAAATTATACTTTCATGTAAGGGATAGCGGTACTGTATTTAATTCGATGGTCAGGTATATTGTCTTGAGTTGTTTTTCGTAGAGTGAATGATTAATAAATTCCACGAAAGGTAATGGAAAATAAATTATTACATATGTTAATATTTAGTTACACCTGTCACTGGTCAAGAATCGAACCGAGGACAGGAATCCATCAATTCAATATGTTAATTAATGAGTGATTTATTTAATGAATTTTGGATTATTTCCCCAAATTTCTAGCTAAATAATTACACGAATCCAAGATGATGACCAAATTTCAAGATGGTGGGCACCTCAGTAGTAATAAATGATTACTGCATCTCTAGCGGGTTATAATAAAACTAGCATGATGGTAATGATAGTAAGACGGGTACACACACAAGATGGTGTCATCCAGCAGACGAAAACAAGATGGCGGTCTCCAGCGGACGAAGACAAGATGGTGGACATAGCATCATACCAGCTGACGATATATACCTTGATATTGGTGGTGTGAGGTCAGTCTAGGTAGCTTCCACGGAGAAAGGATCTTTCGACATTTTTTAAATTTTTTTTTATCTTAATGGTTTCGAACCAAGGACGGGAATCGATCGAATCAATCAGTATTCTAATAAGTAATTTTTTTGATGAACTTTGAAATTTTTTTCATTAAAATCGTAAATAAATAAAGATTTTAAAAATGGTGACCATAACGATAGTTGCAACATTAATAGGATCCAATATGGCGGTCGTAACGTAAAGTGTAAGGATGGGATCGTACACAACCAAGATGGTGGGGCGTATTGAAACATGCAAAATTTATATAATCCAATATGGCGGCCGTAACGAAAAGTGGAACGGTATTTTAAATATTTTAATTTTTTAATTCAATTAATTTATTTTTTTAATCATTTTAAAATTTTTTCCCGATTTTCTAAAATAAATATCGAATTTTCAAGTTGGCGGACATGACATCATACTAGGTGACTTTATATACTTTGACATAAGTGGCGGGGGTCAGTCTGCCTGCAGCCACCATAAGAAAAGGATCAGACGCCATTTTTATTTATTTTTTGCCCTCACCGGGTTCGAACCGAGGACTCCGAGCTCAATGCCGTAGATGTACGTTTATTAAAATATTTTTTATTAAAATTTTATTAATTGAATTTTTTTATTAATTTTAATTTTTTTTCATTAAAATCGGATAATAAATAAAGATTTCAATATGGCGAACGTAACGGAAATTGCAACTGTGACGTCATGATTAAAAATGGCTGCCATGGCATCCTAATTTTCAAGGTCATGACCTCGGCGGCGTAAAGTGGCTAACTCTTATGACTTTAAGCCGTTTTTGGAATTTGGGTTCTTTCTAGGGCAAAAAGACTTTTGAGGGTTTTATAAATCCTAATTTTTGAATTGAGGAATTTTTTGATATTTTTGGCGGGATTTTTTTCCCCAAAAATGGACATTTTGGCAATTTTTGAGGAATTTTGGGCAAATTTGGAAAGTTTTGACAATTTGTAAGGGTCAAATTCAAGGTCAAGGTCAAAGGTCACGGTCACGGTCATCCAAGATGGCCGCCGTGACGTCACAATCCAAGATGGCGGTCAGCTCCTCTGGCTCCTCTTGCGAAATCCTGTCCCAGGACCGCCATTTACATACTACTTATACTAATAATAAAACTGTTCGGGCTAAACGTTCTGTACATTGAATGATACTTAAAAAAATAACAATTGGCATTGTTAATAACATTTTTAGAATAAAAAAAATAGTTAAAAAATATTTTGCCTGTTTTTTCCTGCATCATTCAAAAACTACTTGACGGGATTAATGCAACTTTTTGCAATAGTTAATTGATTTCCAGATCAATGAATCATTTAGACATATGCATGCATATTTAATATAATATGCTTAGCATTTATGTACGTTTTACGTATATGAATATTTCAAACAGATATATGCTAAGCATATTATTATTCTAGATAATATAATAATATGCCTAGAAAATATATTTTAATGCATATGCATATTTGTAACAGACATATGTTATGCATATTATTATTCTATACAAATTATATATTAATCTACTGAAGTAAAATTCACTTCTCTGCATTTTTCCAGACGTCTCTTGGTTTGCTCCAAGTATTCCTGATTTTTTTCCTTGGTAAGACTTCTCTTAGTTTTCTCAGTGTACTCCCGATTATTTCTGGCAAGACTGCTGGTGCTATCCATGTGCTTCATGTTATTTCTGAAAAAAATATTTCTGTATGAATTTTTTTTTGCGTATGAGACATGCAATTATGTTATTTTGTTTGATTGCTGAATTCTTGTTATTAAATCGGCACTTACAATATATTTTTTTTATCAAATGGAATTCAAACGAAATAGGATACGTTACTGAGTCGATTACTATGCCTTGAGACGACAGAGAAACACTATCATGCAAGACGAATTTCCTTCTTCTTGGTGTCTAGTGAGGCCTTCTTATCTAGCGCCCGTGAGAGAGCATCCAGCATCCACATTAAAAAAAATATTTACCTCAACACAACACATGATGCCATCTGTTGGCAGGAATATGAATATGCTATAAGTTTCTAAAAAGAGATCAATTAACTCTCGCTGACGAAAGATAAAAAAAAAAATTTAAGAAATGTTTCCAATTTACAACTCAGTAAGAAACTGCTATTTGTCCCAGAAGCTAATATGGATCCCGGTTCGATGTCTGCAGTTGTATTAAAGGACATAGGTGTAAGTTCTACAGTAAGGAATTTATCTTAAGAAAGAATGCTAGACAACACGAGAAGAATGGCTGTGTTAAAAATCCAGTATGCATAATGATAAGTTGCGTTCGTTGTAGCAAGTTGTTTACGCGAAAGGAGAGCGTAAAAATACGCGGCAGAACTTGTAACGCCAATCATAATTACAATATAGAGGACAATGATGGACCTGCTACTCTAGAGAGAAGTGTTCCTCATTAAGTCAATAATTTTCCATGTCTTGAACGAGATTATGTACATCGCTATCCTGATCTCGAAAAAGAACTTAAATTGAAGGACTTTAATGATTTAAGGAAGAATGAATACAATTGAAGTTTCATTTCCATGAAAAGTGAGAATATATGCAAGCCGAATCCAGGTAGATCATCCGTACTTTGTAAAAATTATGGACTCTTAAAAAGGAAGCTTCAAGACGATGAAGAAGCTTCGACGTCGATTTCGAATACTTCCAATAATCCGGGTGAAGACGCTGACTTCTACGATGATAGTGACAGTGACTCTGAAGCTGATGACAAGACCAAACACTATGAAGAAGCACCTAAAGCTGTCAAGATAGAAGGCTGTGATGAAGCCCTGAGACCGAAACGATGGAAACGACCAGATAAAATTAATTATTCTGATCAAGCTTACGACTATCACAGGGACGATAGTGATCTTAAAAATATTAATAACAGACATTCCAGGAAGATTATAGCGAAAGAGATTTATTATATATTATCATATTGGTTGATCACCTTAGACTGTTGGTGGCATCGGTTCGTAGAGGAAACTACACGCACATCGACGAAGTAGCCTCCATACTTCAATAATCACTTGTTTTACTTGTATGTGTATAATATTGAAAAATGAATAAATTATGTAGATTTCAAGAATTTATTGTTTTATTTCTAGTAATCTTATTTCTGAGTTCTCGTAATACAGCTTCCTTTTAACGTGAAACGTTTTTTAGTTCGATAAATAGGGGGTCACTTGCTAAAACCGCATGCAAAGAAAATATGTCGCTTCGGTGATGACTGTAGCTCTGTGACTACGTGCCAAGCGCTAATCATTTATATATCGTTGAGTAGAACAAAGTAGCAGTTACCCACGGCCTGTGACTCATGCAGCTAGATGCGCCAGTGCCACGTAACACATGACGCGGTTTGGGCTAAAAATTGACGCTTACAAGGATTCATTTGCTTATAACTTGTCAGTGCATTTACAGATTAAGACCAACGTGGTCGCGTTAGTTTTAATTCGTAGCCCTCTAGGTATGTCAAGATTAAATATAATTAATAATAAGGTAAACTCCCCGAAAGTTATTAGGAAACAGAATTCAAATTTTAGTTTAAGCTTCAGTTACTTTATCACTGGCCAGGGATCAAACCAAGGGCGGAAATCGATCCTGTCAGTCTTACATTAAGAGAAAGTTATGTTGATGATTTTTTTCTGAATTTCTAGGTTAATTATTACGAATTTACAAGATGGCGACCAATAAGTAATTATCGGCTAACTGGATGCTGGTAGATTTAGGAACCTAAGCTGTTTTTTTAGGATTTTCACAATCTTGTATTGAATTAAATTTATTTTTACCTAAAATTACCTTTTATGCATAGTTCAGGGAAAGAACAAAGGACATAAATCGATCGAATAAATAAATATTTTAACATGTGATTTTTTTAATGTATTTTGGAACCTTCCCCGAATTTCTAGCTTAATAAATACAGATTTTCAAGATGGTGGCCAACACAGCCGACAACCTGTTATGCGCCCTGGCTGTAAATAATTACTGCACTCTAGCGGGAAAAAATTAAACTAACATGGCGGCAGCGCACTCTGATAGATGGTGTGTACTACATTACACTAGCACTACGGTAGCAAGTACTAAAAATAAAGATAAATGTCTCCAGCAGATGAAAACAAGATTTCGAATATGATGTCATAATCAGAGATGGTGACGTTCAATAGACGAAAACATGATTGTGCTGTAATGTCATAGTCCAATTTGGCAGCCTCCAGCAGACGAAAACAAGATGATGGGCGTGATGTCATAATGGATAGCGATATATCTACCTTGGCATTAGTGGTGGTGACTTCAGTGGAGGAAGGATTCATTGCCATTTTTTGCTCTCGCCGAGTTGGAACAAGGACTCCATGATGTCAGTGCGTTTTTAAATAAAAATTGTATAAAATTGTATTTAAATAATTTTTTAATAAATTAAAGATTCTCCCGAATTTTTTGGATAGTAATTACCTACGGATTTTAAAAATGGCTGATGTGACATAATTTCAAAATGTGGGAATCATATATTATTAAAATATTATTAATTAGTTTTTTACATATTTATTTTATTCCCCCCGATATTTTGATAATAAATACGGATTATTAATATGGCGAAATCTAAGATGGTGGCAGCACTCTCTAGCATATTATGTGTGTACTACATGACACTCATGCTCCTGGTAGAGAGTATTGAAAATAAATGATGGCGGTTCTGTCTCGAACAAGTGATGCTATTATTCCTTCGAATTAAAATAAATTACAAGTCCGAATATGCGTGTTTTATATATATATATATATATATATTTATATATATATATATATATATATATATATATATGTATATATATATATATAGGTATTCGTTATTTAATTCTCAATTTGGTAACATCGACCTTATGTGCATGAGACAGAGCGATGCTGATACTCTCTAGGAACAAGAAGCAGAAACAATGAAGGCAGAATCCAAGATGGTGGCCGCAGACAGAACAGAAAAACTTTATGGTGGTCGTGACGTTATCGAAGATGGTGGCCTCCAACAGACGAAAACAGTATGGCGGACATGATGTCAGAATCAAAACATGTAGTTGTGGTGTCAGATACAAGATGGCGGACATGATTATTAGGATTTAAGATGGCAGCCATAACGAAAATTGCAACGATGATGTCATAATCAAAAATGGTGCAAAGTTCTAGAATCCAAGATCGCGGTAAACCAAAATGGTGGATGTGACATCATAATTCAAATTGACAGAATCCATGATGGCGGAATCAAAGTCAAAGGTCAAGGTAACCCAAGATGGCCGCCGTGATGTCACAATCCCAGAGGACGGACACCTCCACCGCCACCACACTCAAGACTCCAGGGCTCGGAAATACTTTTATATACTTCTGAGGCCTACATCTTATAGTAACTTATTAAGCTTATTGCATACTGCAGACACATTCACGTTACTTCAAACTTCTTGTTTAATATCTTTAAAACAATGCCTTAAAATGAGTGGATACTCAAATTGTTATTATTCTCTTCATCCCTAAAAACACAAGCAATAACTTCACTGAGAAAAAACTTTATGAAAATGTATAATGTGACTGGAATGACAAAATTTATAGGTTACGTTTGTACAGTAACAGACGGAATAACGCATAACATGTAAACTTATTATTCATATCACACACACATACACAATAATGAATCGCAATAAACAAACCAACATTTAGGTACTAGCACATTTAATAATTTTATTTTTTACGTAATTTAATAATCATACAAGATATTACACACGAATATGTACCACTAATGTTCTGTTTTGTTTGTTACCTACCAAACACATCTAACCTCTAACAGATCTCACGTGCTCACTACATTACATTTACATACACATTCCTGTCGAGCAAGAGAAGAAAAAACTTACATTTCCATATTGTCGTCTTCAATTATTATGATCCTTTAAATACTATTATAAGTAATAATTCAACTTCAAAAATTTTATACACATGACATGACCAATACAACACAATAAAATATGGCGCAGGTAGGTACAGCGAGACAGACAAAAGTAACTATACCATACAGTCTTTTGATACATTGAAAATTAAAATTTTAAGGGTACGTTCAGATTAGTCTGTATGATGGGATTTGATTGATTTGATTTGATTTTTTATTGCATTCCATAGACCATACATAATGGTATAGAATATGTCAAAAAAATACAAATAAACATAAATACAAACACATAAACAGGTACAAGAACAGTATTAAAAGCATTACAAAATTAAAATAATATAATATAACACCTGCACTTCCATGAATAAGCACATATTTAGATAATATTATATATAAAAGAAAACTAATACATAATTATGTACAGTAAACAAAATTATCAACATTAGAACACAATCCAACCTATATCACATAGTACAGTGCATCATAATCATAATATATAAAACTCACAAAAAATGTTACGAAGCTACCTCCTGTTCATAATCATCTATATTATAAAAAGCCTTATGTGATAAAAAAAGAAATAATTCATTTTTAATTAAATTATATTAGGATGCTGTAATGTAAAATATTCACAGGTAGGTAATTAGTAAAAGTATTTTAGCATACAAAATACTAAGATATTTAAAAAATGTATCTGAATACGATATAAAAATGAACTTTAAAAAATGTATTTCAGATATAAGATTAAAATAAGTATTTTGTATCTTGTATCTGTATTTCAAATTCTTATATCTAAAATAAGTCATCTCTGATTCTTAGAAAGGGTAAAAAAAGAAATGGTAATTTACTACACCAGGACAAAGGAACTAAGGAACTCTTGAGTTTTAAGATATAACCAAATGTAACTCTTTGCCCTCGGCCCAAAGACATCTAACCGAGTGCAGGTATACATAACACTCCCCTATCTCTCCCCCTCCATCCAAATTAAATACTGCTATCTAATTGACATTCACGAATTAATAAAGAAAAAATAATAATAATTACGCATAGTTGTTGTTGCATTTAACCTTGTTTTTACGTATTATCTGCGATTAAACTTGGTGGAGCGATTTACGAACGTAAAACATGAAAGTGTTTTTATCATTTAGCTTTAAGTTCTGTTAGGGTGTTATTTTAATATGAAACTGGTGGGACAAGTCGTCAGTCATTACATACTGATTTGGTATTATTGTATGACCTTTTATTGGAGTTTTCCATTGACTAATGAACATCCTTTTACATTAGAATCGTACTTAGTAACTACATCGTCATCGTAACTAAACTTAAAAGAAGCGACCAGCGTTTAGGTCAAGCACTGGGTAATTTCCCCACGGCCGACCTCTCGCGTAACGCAAGGCTACGAGGCAGGGCTGACGAGTTGTAATATCCCTGATACGCCTTCGCTTGCGTCGTGTGGTCACCGCGCCGGAGGTGGGAAGCCCCAGGAGGGGTATTAGGTAGGGGAACGGAGGGGAAGGGAGGGGAGCGTGACTCGCAGCAGCGCCTCTGCGCATGCGCGCGTCGTGAAAACAGCTGATTGCTCTAGTGTCGCTCCGAGCTCGGCGACGATTCAGTGTGCTGACGAACTTCGTTCGTGGCAGACGTGTATAGTGGCTGGTCCACGCAACCTCAATATTGTATTTTTTTTTCAGTGTCTACTTTTTTGAGGAAGTGAATCACACCGCTTACGAGTGAACACTAATCCTACTGAAGTGATTTCGTTCAGTTTGCAGTCGTGCAACTGTATTCAGCTTTCTCCGTTAATTTCGTTAATCTAACCAGTTCGTCGAACTGCTCACGTGTGCTAGACCTTTAACTGTGTTGACTACGCTTTTGAAAGTTTAAAGGGAACGGTGTTTTCTCCTCGTGGACGGCAGCTGCTGCCCGCGTAACTGTAAACCAGCTCCACGCGGAAGTGAACGGCCCGACCGTTAGCGCCGCCCGGCGAGCTCCGCGGCAACTAGCCTCCCCACTCCTCGCCGACCTACTTGCGGCTCGCGCGGATCTAACCTCGATATCGGCGAGCAGTGCAGAGTGCGACGGAGCAGTGAAAGTGGCGGCATGCTGCGTGGCTGACGGGTGTCGAGTGTCGTGTCGGGGAGATGGGTGCTCACAAGGAAGCGGAGCACGAGAGCGGGTACTTCGAGGACGAAGACGACTGCGAGGAGCTGACGAGGAAGCTGACCCTCAGGCCGGAGCAGAGCCCGGGCTCTGCGTGCTCCTCCTGCGATGGGCAGCCCGACCCGGAGGACAGGAACAGTGAGTACACGTGCTCTCCTCCCTCCCTCCCACCCTCCCACCCTCCCTCACTCACCTCACCGGTACAGTCAATGAGGTCAGCTTGAACCTGTTCCAACAGACAACTGGCTGTTAACATATTTTAACACATTTACCAAAAAAATATGCGATATTTCAAGTGTGTTTGTGTACCTCAAGCGAGACACACGTGGCACATTCCAGCTGAGTACATTTAGCAGAGGTGCCCCCCCCCCAACACTATGACTCACCCCCCCTTAACCTAATGATGCGCCCCCCCCCCCCCAAAATTTTTTACGCCATTTTTTCAATGATTTACTCAATTATTTTATAATATTATACTTTTTTAGTATTATATTTTATTACATTTTGCATTAAAACTGATTTTCTAATAATAATTTTGGTCATATCAGGTAATATTTCCATCCTGAACCGACAATGCCAAACTGCTTTTGTTGAGGAAAGTGTGGGGTTGCCAATTTGATTTACAAGATCCCTTTCAATTATCAAAGCACCAGAAACGTATTTTCACATTAGAAGCTATAATTATGTAAATAATATATACATTTTTCTCGTCATTTAACACCCCCCCCCCCCTGAAATTTTAATGACGCAGTCTGCGTCGTTACCCCCCCCCCCCCCCTTGTGGGCACCCTTGCATTTAGAAATTCTGGAACGTTAATTCAGAAACAAAGTTTGTTGAATTAGTTTATTATCAAGTCCTTAAAAACTTAAAGCACGTTTTTTTTGTAATCTGGTACCCTTTTCTTAAAAAATGCAATAACAAGGTTTTCTAAGCGGGACCCTAAACCATTATTTCTTCCCAGTAAAAACTTAAGACTGAAACCTAACGATAGATCAATCTTTGACGGGAAAATGATGTCGCGGGTGTTTAAGAATTCCGGCAGTATCGGGGACGGCAAAGGTGCAGTTTTTCTGATGTGAGCTCTCTTTGACACAGCCTGGATTTAATAATAACTAGCGGCATTATGGCAAGTAACTGCCATTGCTGGTTCTGTAATAGTACCAACAGGGGCGGTCACTTTTTCGCTCTCGTATGACAGTGTGTTACTGACGCGTAGTCAAGTCGTGCCAGCAATCAATTACAATTTGTCATCATACATCCCACTTAACCTTGCAAGTTACAGACCTGCCAATTTGTTTTGCGAACATATTTCGTGTTATTTAACTTGGCTCAGGGCGAATTTTATTTCCTGTGTTTCCATTTGCGACTTAATTTTAGTGGTTATCCTACCAGTTATCAAAATCGTAACTGAAAACGAGTAGAAAATGTATGTGTCGATAAGGATGGCGAGTGTTAGCCCCAGCTGCCCACACTGTCGGCGCGTGTTAGGGAATCTCCCACGCGGCGCTGGCAGAATTCCACCCCCCCCCCCCCCTCACAATAAAAATGCATTGCCGGCCGAGACATGTTGCGCTGCGCTCGTAGCTTCTAGTGGGCCGCGTTGCCTCATTCAACATCCGCCTGTCTGTCGGGGCGCAACCGCAGTACCTGACAACACAGCATGTCCTTGAACGATGCCTGAGCCAAGTAGTCTTTGTCCTGTGTGTTCATGTCCTTGAGCGGTGCCTTAGCCAAGTAGAAAGTATCCTGTGTGTGCATTGGCTTGAGCGGTGCCTTAGCCAAGTAGTCGGTGTCCTGTGTGTGCATGACCTTGAACGATGCCTTAGCCAAGTAGTCGGGTATCCTGTGTGTGCATTGGCTTGAGCGGTGCCTGAGCCAAGTAGTCGGGTATCCTGTGTGTACGTGTCCATGAGCGGTGTCTGGACAAAGTAGTCTTTGTCCTGTGTGTTCATATCCTTGAGCGGTGCCTTTGCCAAGTAGTCAGTATCCTATGTGTGCATTGGCTTGAGCGTTGCCTTAGCCAAGTAGTCGGTGTCCTGTGTGTCCATGACCTTGAACGATGCCTTAGCCAAGTAGTCTGGTATCCTGTGTGTGCATTGGCTTGAGCGGTGTCTGAGCCAAGTAGTCGGGTATCCTGTGTGTACGTGTCCATGAGCGGTGTCTGGACAAAGTAGTCTTTGTCCTGTGTGTTCATATCCTTGAGCGGTGCCTTTGCCAAGTAGTCAGTATCCTGTGTGTGCATTGGCTTGAGCGGTGCCTTAGCCAAGTAGTCAGTGTACGGTGTGTGCATATCCTTCAGGGGTGCCTGAGCCAAGTAGTCTTTGTCCTGTGTGTTCATGTCCTTGAGCGGTGCCTTAGCCAAGTAGTCAGTATCCTGTGTGTGCATTGGCTTGAGCGGTGCCTTAGCCAAGTAGTCGGTATCCTGTGTGTGCATTGGCTTGAGCGGTGCCTTAGCCAAGTAGTCGGTGTTCTGTGTGTGCATGACCTTGAACTGTGCCTGAGCCAAGTAGTCAGTATCCTGTGTGTGCATTGGCTTGAGCGGTGCCTTAGCCAAGTAGTCAGTTTCCTGTGTGTACATGTCCTTGAGGGGTGCCTGAGCCAAGTAGTCGGTGTCCTGTGTGTAGGGTTACCAGACGTCCGGCAAAAGGAGGACATGTCCTCCTTTTTATGTATTTTTTTGCGTCCGGCCGGATTTTCCTTAATGCTCCAAAATGTCCGGCTTTTTTATAAAGTGAGATAATTCCTGCAGTTACATTCTGAGTAAAGCGCGCGGTGCGCACTAATGCGCTGTCCGCAGAGTCACCCCACTAGTAAGTAGTTCTATGACAGCTTGACAGGTAGCAGCACATGCAGAAGCACGTGTTTTTAATATGCTGTACATGCGTAGTTTGTTTGATTCTTTATACTGAAACTGTATTAAATGCCAAAACATTGTAAATTATCGTACTCCATTTTAATTAATTCATGGCTTTTTAAGAAAATATATTGTCCTCCTTTTTAGTGAAATGTCCTCCTTTTTTATTATCAGTGTCTGGTAACCCTGCCTGTGTGTGCATGTTTGTGAGCGCACTATTGCATGGACGCTGATCTGCTGAGTTCGGTTTGGCATGGGGTGACCCAGGGTTTTTTTTCCTTGTAGGAAACCTACACAACACATCTCTTTACGCATGCAGTAAAAAGAAAATATTTAATATTCATGATGCATTCCTTAAATATTAGTTATTGTTTATTATTATAGTTTCACTGTTAAAGATTGCCTTTGCTGCGTGGGAATGTTATTCCAAGGGATCCGGGTTGGTCTGTCATAGATTTCGTCCGTCATCCGTCCATCGGTCATATGACTTGCCAGTCGGATGGCCGTAAAAATGTTGTCCGTTAGTATATCCGTTTGTCCGTGTAAAGTTCGGCTAACTTTAACCTTTGGTTGACGGACGGATTGAATATATCTGGTTTTGGCCGCGGCAGCTAATTGTTACCTGAATACAGTCCTGAGGTGCTTGTGCTTGTGGTACGTTCAAATGGTTTGTATAATAACATTGCGGTTCTTATAACTCATGTCTAAACAATAATCATGAATCTGAATTTTTCCTAGGAAATAATACAATACGTATATAAACACGATATAAATAACAAACATCTGTATAGATCTTGCGAGAAAAACATGGATTGTTGGAAGCAATTATTTGGAAAAATTTTTACGGCCGGACGAAGTCAAGTTGTAAATAGCTTGGTTGGCTCCGTGGCGTTGACGGACAGAGTCGGACGGGTGGAGACGGGCCATTGTAATTCCGCCTTGCGAGTTCGCGTCGACAGATGGACACGTGTGCATACTGTTGCTTATGGGGAAGAGGATTCTTCGAACTCTATTAACTATATGACTTTCAAAGACGTGTCGTTTTTAAAACTAGTGTATAGCATTTTCGTAAGATCATAAGTTTTGATTTTTAGCCAAGTGTCACTTAAGAAAAGAAAAGTTTTTCGTTATGAAAGAGTAGGAAGTACTTTCAAAATCTGTCCATACTCTCAGTAAAAATAAAGTTGCGTGCGAGGGTCTGTGGCATGACTATTCGTTGTTCAGGAACACCATGTCAGTATAAAGTAAATGTAGACTGGGCGTCGTAAAATCATACTTCAATATTTTCCACCTTATACTTTAGTTGACGGAATACCGTGCCTTTTTTGCACACCTTAAGTTTCCCTATCTCGATATTCGCATCTGTACTCTTCTACAAACAGCTTAGTAAGTAATTTATTTGCTGCTTTAGTAACTGTAGAATTTAAGGCTTTAGTTTGGAATAGGTACTTAAAATTAATTACGGGAAAATACTTTCACCTTAAGCTATTTAATTGGTTAAGGTTTTAAAGTTTCAATTATTCAGTTGCGCATACTCTAGACAACAGGCTTAAATGAATGGCATATTGTACATTAGGTACATAACCGATATGTATTGTTAAATTAGCGTTTAACTGAACACATACATAACATACATTTATTAAATCTGTTTTTTCTAAAAACTCCAGTAAGCAATCCGTACACGTGTGGGACTTAACGCGAGTGGTGCAATAACTTAGCATTTTTTGTCCTTTTTTTTATATTTTTCAAGCCAAGCTATGTTTATTCCTATAATTTGATGCACGAAGGTTTAAATTCATTTGTAAGTGGTCTTTCACGACCGGTTTTGCTTCGTTTTACGATGTTTACATTTTCGCCGCTGTCGTGTCACTGCGTGGAAATTCAGGAACAGCGTTATCCTTATTCAGCATACTTGTCTGCAGCTTGTTTTTAAACTAGTTTTTACTGGGAATCTCAAAGTGTAATCCGCCCTGAAATGTTATAATCAGAGTTGCTGTACAGAAGTTTATACGTTGACATTTGTAGTTTCCGCGGGGATTTGATAGGCAATAACACAATTTACACTTGCAAGACGTGGCGACCTGAGTGCCCTTAGTTCCATGTTGCACGTTGTGCTGGAAGTGTGTTGTCTGAGGCACCGTTATCGGCTGAAGGACATGGGTTATGTTGGCAGCATATCAAGGCGTAGTTCTCCGACTAAATACAGTGTGGTATCCGTTCGGTATCGTGTTATAGAGTATATAAAGCACTGTGTTATATAATACGATACCGAAAGTAAGTGTACATTACTAAACAAGCACGTGATAGCTCCCCGCCCATAGCCCACATCTTCCTGAGCTTCTCCGGTAAGAATGCAGGGGTGGTAATGACGTCATCAATAGTCTTATGGTATCGGAATATAGACTAATTCTCCATTTGGTTAACCTACCATGTTTTTGCGTGAGAGTTTACAATAGTCGAAGTCTTAATGTTCCTTGCAACACCTGTTAAAAAAGTATCACCTATATTGAACAGTGTATAAGACGCACTTAATATCCCTATCAACCCGGAACCCTTCCTGCACAACTACACATCACTTCACTTCTAATTTATAAGTAATGGTCATGGTGTTGCTAATTTATGCTGTGAGTACAGTTGCTGATTCCGCAAATAACTTTGGCCTAAAGGATCACCCCCGTCTGAATGGTGCGTCATCGGTGTGACAAGTCGGTTGTTTAACCTGCCAACTGGTGTCCACATTTTTTCTGTATGTTTATTATTGTAATTTGATAAACTTTGAACTCTTACAAATTAAAAGTTGAACAGAAATAGACCGTGGAGAATCTGTAATGTATTTTTTATACACCGGGTTGTGTTAAGAGTGCAAAATTTCTGATATCCTTTTAAAGCCAAGTTTCTCACTTGATGCAGCTTTTAAATCAAATGATTGTGTGTCCAACTTGCCGCCTGGTCAACGCACGAGCTGTAGCAGGGCGGGGGCGCTAAGGGCGACACTGGCTCGCGGATAACACGCCTCTTCGCCTCTACGCGCCAGGCACCTAACGAGCGCGCAGTTCCTCGTCGGTAACGCGCCTCTATGGAACTAAGCGGTGATCCTCTCATGTTATGGTGGAATATTGAAGATGAAGGTTCTCTCCATAATGGTGAGGGATCGGCATGCGGCGCCAGCAGTGCTGACAAGGGCAAGGGGCTTGGACACAGCCAACTGTCTGGTTAGCCTATTTTCAATTGTGGTACGGCGTGATCCGTTACCCGCGACCACGGCGGCCCCGGGGCTTGTAAGGGTGCCGGCGTGTCAAATAAATCTCCCCTAGTTTTGATTGTATGAGAATACATCAAACCAAGTACATCGAAATATAGGACGCAGATACCCCAAAGGGCTAATGCTATGAGGGGTAAAGACACTCTTTCTTCTTTCTTTTTCCACAAAGGCGCGTGGTACTCTAAATTATTTCCACTACTCTCCACTTCCCCAAATACCACAAACAATACTGAGTTTACCATTTTTCAAACCTAAACACACCCGTGAAAATACCGTTTTAGCCTTTTCCACTGTCCAAAAAATAACGTAAAGACAAAACCATTAAATTAAATAGACAACCTTCTTAATGATATTCTTAATGAGATAAATATTGAACTGTTTGTGAATGGACCGGAGCTATGCAAGCTGTTCGCCAGCCATCTTGTGGCTACGTCAGTTCAGGACGCCTTCTTACCATTCGGAAACATTTTGTGTTTGATGGAAGAGTTAAATAATGCGCGTGGTACGCCGGAAAAGGCGCGTGGTATGCCTGAGACTAGGCGCGCCTTACGCCTGAGATTGTGTAGGCGCGTGGTACGCCTGAGACTAGGCGCGCCTTACGCCTGAGATTGTGTAGGCGCGTGGTACGCCTGAGACTAGGCGCGCCTTACGCCTGAGATTGTGTAGGCGCGTGGTACGCCTGAGACTAGGCGCGCCTTACGCCTGAGATTGTGTAGGCGCGTGGTACGCCTGAGACTAGGCGCGCCTTACGCCTGAGATTGTGTAGGCGCGTGGTACGCCTGAGACTAGGCGCGCCTTACGCCTGAGATTGTGTAGGCGCGTGGTACGCCTGAGACTAGGCGCGCCTTACGCCTGAGATTGTGTAGGCGCGTGGTACGCCTGAGACTGTCACTTGGAGCTCCCTCGGCATGACAGCTTCCCTATCACTCGGATCCGCGCTGTCGAGGAGACAAGGACGGCTGGCAGTAATTGCTCGCTATCAGCTCTGTGCGCCAACCCTGCGGGGCTTATCTTATCTGCGGGGTTCCAAGTCCGTGCAGGCCTGCCTTTGTCAGCCGCCTTCTGAAACCAATGCTTTGGCAGTAGTCCGTCTCGCTTATGGCGCGCCCTGTTGCCACATCCCTACGTGGTAGAGCAAGTTCAGGGAGATGTACACCTTTGGAATCAGAGTGCACGAGAAAAATTTTAGTAATTCAGAATTGTTTACGTCTATACTTACTATCACGCTCATAAATCAGTAATAAATATCATCGTTTTAAAATTAAAAGCAAGAAATAATCACACACATATTAATACGAATTCATTTGATAATTTTAATGTTCACATGATGAATAACTAAAAAATATTCAGTACCTTCAAATTAAAATACTTCTATACTTGGTAACAGTGGATACGCGAACAAGATTTATGTTAGTCGGCGTGTGTTAGAAACAGAGAGAAAACTCCCATCTTCTTCCACACTGCGATCTGTGACTGGAACGCTCTATAGTTGGCACAGTGGGGCTGTTTGGGGAACAAGGCAGTCGATTCCTGAGCTAAGCTATCGGCGACCTAGTACCATTGATATCTATCTAGGAGGACTCAGAGGACGGATGACGTCATTACACCCCCTCCCCCTTCAAGTAAGGTTTAATGTTTGTGATGCTGTAGGAACACACAGAATTTCCACATTCTGGCAAGGCAGGGGAAGTCACGGAATTCGCTTTAAAACTTGGAACCGTCATGAAAATTACGCAGAGTTGATTGTTTGAGAAAGAAATGTTATGTTCCAAAGTGCCATCACCCAGACTTTGAACACATCCAACACGCTCCCCCCCCCCCCCCCCCCCCGCTTAGATTAGAAATACAAGATTTTGTTTAGTACATACACACGGTAAAAATGTGTGTGTAAGGTTCTATTTGAACCAGTACAACTGTAGGAATAGTGAAGACTGCATTATCATTATTTCAGAAAAATGAAATTAGGTAAATTATTTTCTAAAAATTGTTCATGGAAATTTTTCTACAGATGAGTGTAGATAACCTGAATACATATAAAATGAAAGCTTATGTTTTAAAAATTACACCTGGCTGTCAGTGATGTCGGTATATAAGCTCAGCAGAAAAACAATATTGAACTATTGTCCTGGCAGACATAGTTGCCAGACGTCTCAGGCGCCTCGTGAGCTGGCCCCAGTGCTGTGAGCTGGAGCTGATATTGTCCAGCAACTAGGTCAGTGTTGGCGGCGTCTCATGAGCTGGCCCCAGTGCTGTGAGCTGAGCTGAAATTGTCCAGCAACTAGGTCAGTGTTAGCGGCGTCTCGTGAGCTGGCACCAGTGCTGTGATCTGAGCTGAAATTGTCCAGCAACTAGGTCAGTGTTGGTGGCGTCTCGTGAGCTGGCACCAGTGCTGTGATCTGAGCTGATATTGTCCAGCAACTAGGTCAGTGTTGGCGGCGTCTCATGAGCTGGCCCCAGTGCTGTGATCTGAGCTGAAATTGTCCAGCAACTAGGTCAGTGTTAGCGGCGTCTCGTGAGCTGGCACCAGTGCTGTGATCTGAGCTGAAATTGTCCAGCAACTAGGTCAGTGTTGGTGGCGTCTCGTGAGCTGGCACCAGTGCTGTGATCTGAGCTGAAATTGTCCAGCAACTAGGCCAGTGTAGGCGGCGTCTCATGAGCTGGCACCAGTGCTGTGAGCTGGAGCTGATATTGTCCAGCAACTAGGTCAGTGTTGGCGGCGTCTCATGAGCTGGCCCCAGTGCTGTGAGCTGAGCTGAAATTGTCCAGCAACTAGGTCAGTGTTAGCGGCGTCTCGTGAGCTGGCACCAGTGCTGTGATCTGAGCTGAAATTGTCCAGCAACTAGGCCAGTGTTAGCGGCGTCTCATGAGCTGGCCCCAGTGCTGTGATCTGAGCTGAAATTGTCCAGCAACTAGGTCAGTGTTAGCGGCGTCTCGTGAGCTGGCACCAGTGCTGTGATCTGAGCTGAAATTGTCCAGCAACTAGGTCAGTGTTGGTGGCGTCTCGTGAGCTGGCACCAGTGCTGTGATCTGAGCTGAAATTGTCCAGCAACTAGGCCAGTGTTAGCGGCGTCTCATGAGCTGGCCCCAGTGCTGTTAGCTGAGCTGAAATTGTCCAGCAACTAGGTCAGTGTTAGCGGCGTCTCGTGAGCTGGCCCCAGTGCTGTGAGCTGAGCTGAAATTGTCCAGCAACTAGGCCAGTGTAGGCGGCGTCTCATGAGCTGGCCCCAGTGCTGTTAGCTGAGCTGAAATTGTCCAGCAACTAGGTCAGTGTTGGTGGCGTCTCGTGAGCTGGCACCAGTGCTGTGATCTGAGCTGAAATTGTCCAGCAACTAGGCCAGTGTAGGCGGCGTCTCGTGAGCTGGCCCCAGTGCTGTGAACTGAGCTGAAATTGTCCAGCAACTAGGTCAGTGTTGGTGGCGTCTCGTGAGCTGGCCCCAGTGCTGTTAGCTGAGCTGAAATTGTCCAGCAACTAGGTCAGTGTTAGCGGCGTCTCGTGAGCTGGCCCCAGTGCTGTGAGCTGGAGCTGATATTGTCCAGCAACTAGGTCAGTGTTAGCGGCGTCTCGTGAGCTGGCCCCAGTGCTGTGAGCTGGAGCTGATATTGTCCAGCAACTAGGTCAGTGTTAGCGGCGTCTCGTGAGCTGGCACCAGTGCTGTGATCTGAGCTGAAATTGTCCAGCAACTAGGCCAGTGTAGGCGGCGTCTCGTGAGCTGGCCCCAGTGCTGTGAGCTGGAGCTGATATTGTCCAGCAACTAGGTCAGTGTTAGCGGCGTCTCGTGAGCTGGCACCAGTGCTGTGATCTGAGCTGAAATTGTCCAGCAACTAGGCCAGTGTAGGCGGCGTCTCATGAGCTGGCCCCAGTGCTGTGAACTGAGCTGAAATTGTCCAGCAACTAGGTCAGTGTTGGTGGCGTCTCGTGAGCTGGCACCAGTGCTGTGATCTGAGCTGAAATTGTCCAGCAACTAGGCCAGTGTAGGCGGCGTCTCATGAGCTGGCCCCAGTGCTGTGAGCTGAGCTGAAATTGTCCAGCAACTAGGCCAGTGTTAGCGGCGTCTCGTGAGCTGGCACCAGTTCTGTGATCTGAGCTGAAATTGTCCAGCAACTAGGCCAGTGTAGGCGGCGTCTCGTGAGCTGGCCCCAGTGCTGTGAACTGAGCTGAAATTGTCCAGCAACTAGGTCAGTGTTGGTGGCGTCTCGTGAGCTGGCACCAGTGCTGTGATCTGAGCTGAAATTGTCTAGCAACTAGGCCAGTGTAGGCGGCGTCTCATGAGCTGGCCCCAGTGCTGTGATCTGAGCTGAAATTGTCCAGCAACTAGGTCAGTGTTGGTGGCGTCTCATGAGCTGGCCCCAGTGCTGTTAGCTGAGCTGAAATTGTCCAGCAACTAGGTCAGTGTTGGTGGCGTCTCATGAGCTGGCCCCAGTGCTGTGATCTGAGCTGAAATTGTCCAGCAACTAGGTCAGTGTTGGTGGCGTCTCATGAGCTGGCCCCAGTGCTGTGAGCTGAGCTGAAATTGTCCAGCAACTAGGCCAGTGTTAGCGGCGTCTCGTGAGCTGGCACCAGTTCTGTGATCTGAGCTGAAATTGTCCAGCAACTAGGCCAGTGTAGGCGGCGTCTCATGAGCTGGCCCCAGTGCTGTGAACTGAGCTGAAATTGTCCAGCAACTAGGCCAGTGTTAGCGGCGCCTCGTGAGCTGGCACCAGTGCTGTGAGCTGAGCTGAAATTGTCCAGCAACTAGGTCAGTGTTGGTGGCGTCTCATGAGCTGGCCCCAGTGCTGTGATCTGAGCTGATATTGTCCAGCAACTAGGCCAGTGTAGGCGGCGTCTCATGAGCTGGCCCCAGTGCTGTGAACTGAGCTGAAATTGTCCAGCAACTAGGTCAGTGTTAGCGGCGTCTCGTGAGCTGGCACCAGTGCTGTGAGCTGAGCTGAAATTGTCCAGCAACTAGGTCAGTGTTGGTGGCGTCTCGTGAGCTGGCCCCAGTGCTGTGAGCTGAGCTGAAATTGTCCAGCAACTAGGCCAGTGTTAGCGGCGTCTCGTGAGCTGGCACCAGTGCTGTGAGCTGAGCTGAAATTGTCCAGCAACTAGGTCAGTGTTGGTGGCGTCTCATGAGCTGGCCCCAGTGCTGTGAGCTGAGCTGAAATTGTCCAGCAACTAGGCCAGTGTTAGCGGCGTCTCGTGAGCTGGCATCAGTGCTGTGAGCTGAGCTGAAATTGTCCAGCAACTAGGTCAGTGTTGGTGGCGTCTCATGAGCTGGCCCCAGTGCTGTGAGCTGAGCTGAAATTGTCCAGCAACTAGGCCAGTGTAGGCGGCGTCTCGTGAGCTGGCCCCAGTGCTGTGAACTGAGCTGAAATTGTCCAGCAACTAGGTCAGTGTTGGTGGCGTCTCGTGAGCTGGCCCCAGTGCTGTTAGCTGAGCTGAAATTGTCCAGCAACTAGGTCAGTGTTAGCGGCGTCTCGTGAGCTGGCCCCAGTGCTGTGAGCTGGAGCTGATATTGTCCAGCAACTAGGTCAGTGTTAGCGGCGTCTCGTGAGCTGGCCCCAGTGCTGTGAGCTGGAGCTGATATTGTCCAGCAACTAGGTCAGTGTTAGCGGCGTCTCGTGAGCTGGCACCAGTGCTGTGATCTGAGCTGAAATTGTCCAGCAACTAGGCCAGTGTAGGCGGCGTCTCGTGAGCTGGCCCCAGTGCTGTGAGCTGGAGCTGATATTGTCCAGCAACTAGGTCAGTGTTAGCGGCGTCTCGTGAGCTGGCACCAGTGCTGTGATCTGAGCTGAAATTGTCCAGCAACTAGGCCAGTGTAGGCGGCGTCTCATGAGCTGGCCCCAGTGCTGTGAACTGAGCTGAAATTGTCCAGCAACTAGGTCAGTGTTGGTGGCGTCTCGTGAGCTGGCACCAGTGCTGTGATCTGAGCTGAAATTGTCCAGCAACTAGGCCAGTGTAGGCGGCGTCTCATGAGCTGGCCCCAGTGCTGTGAGCTGAGCTGAAATTGTCCAGCAACTAGGCCAGTGTTAGCGGCGTCTCGTGAGCTGGCACCAGTTCTGTGATCTGAGCTGAAATTGTCCAGCAACTAGGCCAGTGTAGGCGGCGTCTCGTGAGCTGGCCCCAGTGCTGTGAACTGAGCTGAAATTGTCCAGCAACTAGGTCAGTGTTGGTGGCGTCTCGTGAGCTGGCACCAGTGCTGTGATCTGAGCTGAAATTGTCTAGCAACTAGGCCAGTGTAGGCGGCGTCTCATGAGCTGGCCCCAGTGCTGTGATCTGAGCTGAAATTGTCCAGCAACTAGGTCAGTGTTGGTGGCGTCTCATGAGCTGGCCCCAGTGCTGTTAGCTGAGCTGAAATTGTCCAGCAACTAGGTCAGTGTTGGTGGCGTCTCATGAGCTGGCCCCAGTGCTGTGATCTGAGCTGAAATTGTCCAGCAACTAGGTCAGTGTTGGTGGCGTCTCATGAGCTGGCCCCAGTGCTGTGAGCTGAGCTGAAATTGTCCAGCAACTAGGCCAGTGTTAGCGGCGTCTCGTGAGCTGGCACCAGTTCTGTGATCTGAGCTGAAATTGTCCAGCAACTAGGCCAGTGTAGGCGGCGTCTCATGAGCTGGCCCCAGTGCTGTGAACTGAGCTGAAATTGTCCAGCAACTAGGCCAGTGTTAGCGGCGCCTCGTGAGCTGGCACCAGTGCTGTGAGCTGAGCTGAAATTGTCCAGCAACTAGGTCAGTGTTGGTGGCGTCTCATGAGCTGGCCCCAGTGCTGTGATCTGAGCTGATATTGTCCAGCAACTAGGCCAGTGTAGGCGGCGTCTCATGAGCTGGCCCCAGTGCTGTGAACTGAGCTGAAATTGTCCAGCAACTAGGTCAGTGTTAGCGGCGTCTCGTGAGCTGGCACCAGTGCTGTGAGCTGAGCTGAAATTGTCCAGCAACTAGGTCAGTGTTGGTGGCGTCTCGTGAGCTGGCCCCAGTGCTGTGAGCTGAGCTGAAATTGTCCAGCAACTAGGCCAGTGTTAGCGGCGTCTCGTGAGCTGGCACCAGTGCTGTGAGCTGAGCTGAAATTGTCCAGCAACTAGGTCAGTGTTGGTGGCGTCTCGTGAGCTGGCCCCAGTGCTGTGAGCTGAGCTGAAATTGTCCAGCAACTAGGCCAGTGTTAGCGGCGTCTCGTGAGCTGGCACCAGTGCTGTGAGCTGAGCTGAAATTGTCCAGCAACTAGGTCAGTGTTGGTGGCGTCTCATGAGCTGGCCCCAGTGCTGTGAGCTGAGCTGAAATTGTCCAGCAACTAGGCCAGTGTTAGCGGCGTCTCGTGAGCTGGCATCAGTGCTGTGAGCTGAGCTGAAATTGTCCAGCAACTAGGTCAGTGTTGGTGGCGTCTCATGAGCTGGCCCCAGTGCTGTGAGCTGAGCTGAAATTGTCCAGCAACTAGGCCAGTGTTAGCGGCGTCTCGTGAGCTGGCACCAGTGCTGTGAGCTGAGCTGAAATTGTCCAGCAACTAGGTCAGTGTTGGTGGCGTCTCATGAGCTGGCCCCAGTGCTGTGAGCTGAGCTGAAATTGTCCAGCAACTAGGCCAGTGTTAGCGGCGTCTCGTGAGCTGGCACCAGTGCTGTGAGCTGAGCTGAAATTGTCCAGCAACTAGGTCAGTGTTGGTGGCGTCTCATGAGCTGGCCCCAGTGCTGTGAGCTGAGCTGAAATTGTCCAGCAACTAGGTCAGTGTTGGCGGCGTCTCGTGAGCTGGCCCCAGTGCTGTGAGCTGAGCTGAAATTGTCCAGCAACTAGGTCAGTGTTGGTGGCGTCTCGTGAGCTGGCCCCAGTGCTGTTAGCTGAGCTGAAATTGTCCAGCAACTAGGTCAGTGTTAGCGGCGCCTCGTGAGCTGGCCCCAGTGCTGTGAGCTGAGCTGAAATTGTCCAGCAACTAGGTCAGTGTTGGTGGCGTCTCGTGAGCTGGCACCAGTGCTGTGATCTGAGCTGAAATTGTCCAGCAACTAGGCCAGTGTAGGCGGCGTCTCGTGAGCTGGCCCCAGTGCTGTGAACTGAGCTGAAATTGTCCAGCAACTAGGTCAGTGTTAGCGGCGTCTCGTGAGCTGGCCCCAGTGCTGTGAGCTGAGCTGAAATTGTCCAGCAACTAGGTCAGTGTTGGTGGCGTCTCGTGAGCTGGCCCCAGTGCTGTTAGCTGAGTTGAAATTGTCCAGCAACTAGGTCAGTGTTAGCGGCGCCTCGTGAGCTGGCCCCAGTGCTGTGAGCTGAGCTGAAATTGTCCAGCAACTAGGCCAGTGTAGGCGGCGTCTCATGAGCTGGCCCCAGTGCTGTTAGCTGAGCTGAAATTGTCCAGCAACTAGGTCAGTGTTGGTGGCGTCTCGTGAGCTGGCACCAGTGCTGTGATCTGAGCTGAAATTGTCCAGCAACTAGGCCAGTGTAGGCGGCGTCTCGTGAGCTGGCCCCAGTGCTGTGAACTGAGCTGAAATTGTCCAGCAACTAGGTCAGTGTTGGTGGCGTCTCGTGAGCTGGCCCCAGTGCTGTTAGCTGAGCTGAAATTGTCCAGCAACTAGGTCAGTGTTAGCGGCGTCTCGTGAGCTGGCCCCAGTGCTGTGAGCTGGAGCTGATATTGTCCAGCAACTAGGTCAGTGTTAGCGGCGTCTCGTGAGCTGGCCCCAGTGCTGTGAGCTGGAGCTGATATTGTCCAGCAACTAGGTCAGTGTTAGCGGCGTCTCGTGAGCTGGCACCAGTGCTGTGATCTGAGCTGAAATTGTCCAGCAACTAGGCCAGTGTAGGCGGCGTCTCGTGAGCTGGCCCCAGTGCTGTGAGCTGGAGCTGATATTGTCCAGCAACTAGGTCAGTGTTAGCGGCGTCTCGTGAGCTGGCACCAGTGCTGTGATCTGAGCTGAAATTGTCCAGCAACTAGGCCAGTGTAGGCGGCGTCTCATGAGCTGGCCCCAGTGCTGTGAACTGAGCTGAAATTGTCCAGCAACTAGGTCAGTGTTGGTGGCGTCTCGTGAGCTGGCACCAGTGCTGTGATCTGAGCTGAAATTGTCCAGCAACTAGGCCAGTGTAGGCGGCGTCTCATGAGCTGGCCCCAGTGCTGTGAGCTGAGCTGAAATTGTCCAGCAACTAGGCCAGTGTTAGCGGCGTCTCGTGAGCTGGCACCAGTTCTGTGATCTGAGCTGAAATTGTCCAGCAACTAGGCCAGTGTAGGCGGCGTCTCGTGAGCTGGCCCCAGTGCTGTGAACTGAGCTGAAATTGTCCAGCAACTAGGTCAGTGTTGGTGGCGTCTCGTGAGCTGGCACCAGTGCTGTGATCTGAGCTGAAATTGTCTAGCAACTAGGCCAGTGTAGGCGGCGTCTCATGAGCTGGCCCCAGTGCTGTGATCTGAGCTGAAATTGTCCAGCAACTAGGTCAGTGTTGGTGGCGTCTCATGAGCTGGCCCCAGTGCTGTTAGCTGAGCTGAAATTGTCCAGCAACTAGGTCAGTGTTGGTGGCGTCTCATGAGCTGGCCCCAGTGCTGTGATCTGAGCTGAAATTGTCCAGCAACTAGGTCAGTGTTGGTGGCGTCTCATGAGCTGGCCCCAGTGCTGTGAGCTGAGCTGAAATTGTCCAGCAACTAGGCCAGTGTTAGCGGCGTCTCGTGAGCTGGCACCAGTTCTGTGATCTGAGCTGAAATTGTCCAGCAACTAGGCCAGTGTAGGCGGCGTCTCATGAGCTGGCCCCAGTGCTGTGAACTGAGCTGAAATTGTCCAGCAACTAGGCCAGTGTTAGCGGCGCCTCGTGAGCTGGCACCAGTGCTGTGAGCTGAGCTGAAATTGTCCAGCAACTAGGTCAGTGTTGGTGGCGTCTCATGAGCTGGCCCCAGTGCTGTGATCTGAGCTGATATTGTCCAGCAACTAGGCCAGTGTAGGCGGCGTCTCATGAGCTGGCCCCAGTGCTGTGAACTGAGCTGAAATTGTCCAGCAACTAGGTCAGTGTTAGCGGCGTCTCGTGAGCTGGCACCAGTGCTGTGAGCTGAGCTGAAATTGTCCAGCAACTAGGTCAGTGTTGGTGGCGTCTCGTGAGCTGGCCCCAGTGCTGTGAGCTGAGCTGAAATTGTCCAGCAACTAGGCCAGTGTTAGCGGCGTCTCGTGAGCTGGCACCAGTGCTGTGAGCTGAGCTGAAATTGTCCAGCAACTAGGTCAGTGTTGGTGGCGTCTCATGAGCTGGCCCCAGTGCTGTGAGCTGAGCTGAAATTGTCCAGCAACTAGGCCAGTGTTAGCGGCGTCTCGTGAGCTGGCATCAGTGCTGTGAGCTGAGCTGAAATTGTCCAGCAACTAGGTCAGTGTTGGTGGCGTCTCATGAGCTGGCCCCAGTGCTGTGAGCTGAGCTGAAATTGTCCAGCAACTAGGCCAGTGTTAGCGGCGTCTCGTGAGCTGGCACCAGTGCTGTGAGCTGAGCTGAAATTGTCCAGCAACTAGGTCAGTGTTGGTGGCGTCTCATGAGCTGGCCCCAGTGCTGTGAGCTGAGCTGAAATTGTCCAGCAACTAGGCCAGTGTTAGCGGCGTCTCGTGAGCTGGCACCAGTGCTGTGAGCTGAGCTGAAATTGTCCAGCAACTAGGTCAGTGTTGGTGGCGTCTCATGAGCTGGCCCCAGTGCTGTGAGCTGAGCTGAAATTGTCCAGCAACTAGGCCAGTGTTAGCGGCGTCTCGTGAGCTGGCACCAGTGCTGTGAGCTGAGCTGAAATTGTCCAGCAACTAGGTCAGTGTTGGTGGCGTCTCATGAGCTGGCCCCAGTGCTGTGAGCTGAGCTGAAATTGTCCAGCAACTAGGCCAGTGTTAGCGGCGTCTCGTGAGCTGGCACCAGTGCTGTGAGCTGAGCTGAAATTGTCCAGCAACTAGGTAAGTGTTGGTGGCGTCTCATGAGCTGGCCCCAGTGCTGTGAGCTGAGCTGAAATTGTCCAGCAACTAGGCCAGTGTTAGCGGCGTCTCGTGAGCTGGCACCAGTGCTGTGAGCTGAGCTGAAATTGTCCAGCAACTAGGACAGTGTTGGTGGCGTCTCATGAGCTGGCCCCAGTGCTGTGAGCTGAGCTGAAATTGTCCAGCAACTAGGCCAGTGTTAGCGGCGTCTCGTGAGCTGGCACCAGTGCTGTGAGTTGAGCTGAAATTGTCCAGCAACTAGGTCAGTGTTGGTGGCGTCTCATGAGCTGGCCCCAGTGCTGTGAGCTGAGCTGAAATTGTCCAGCAACTAGGCCAGTGTTAGCGGCGTCTCGTGAGCTGGCACCAGTGCTGTGAGCTGAGCTGAAATTGTCCAGCAACTAGGCCAGTGTTAGCGGCGTCTCGTGAGCTGGCACCAGTGCTGTGAGCTGAGCTGAAATTGTCCAGCAACTAGGTCAGTGTTGGTGGCGTCTCATGAGCTGGCCCCAGTGCTGTGAGCTGAGCTGAAATTGTCCAGCAACTAGGCCAGTGTTAGCGGCGTCTCGTGAGCTGGCACCAGTGCTGTGAGCTGAGCTGAAATTGTCCAGCAACTAGGCCAGTGTTAGCGGCGTCTCGTGAGCTGGCACCAGTGCTGTGAGCTGAGCTGAAATTGTCCAGCAACTAGGTCAGTGTTGGTGGCGTCTCATGAGCTGGCCGCAGTGCTGTTTTCTGGAGCTGGTGTTGTCGAGTAACTGGTTCTGTATTGGCGGCGGCGCGGGTCGATGCGCGGCTCCGTTAAGAATGGCGCTGCTTACATTTTCTCCGCCTGAGATAATATTACTGTGTGCTAACTGAATTTATTCCAGCGTTGTCTGTCAGTGAATAACCTTTAAGGATACCGCGTGATTGGATTAGTAGTTTCTTTCAGGAATTTCATTTTTCAATTGCATTTTTAGGACAGCGTATTTGGCTAAAACGAATGTTTTCAGAATAATTTGTAATGTTTTTTTGAAAATACCCAATGGACTTGCATTAAATTTTAGTCTTTACTTTTCTTTACAGAATGAATGTTATGGTTACTGCTAAACTATCATAGTGGAATTTTGCACGACGATAAGACTGCGCTCTTTAGTCATTGGGCATGTCCATTTTCAAATTAATGGCCAGAGGATATGTTAGTTTATCTTGACATTTCTCAAAATAGTAGCACCAATAGTCTTATGTCTACGAATTCTTCAGACACGGATGTCAAGAGGTAAGAAATGAATTGGGATTGTGAGTGTTGATCAAACATCACGCGTTACTTGATAATTTACAGTTGGTATACTTGTGATAACTGCCACCCAGGAAAGATCACGCCTGCCAAGGGCTCGGACGGAGGGCGCTCTCGAAGTTCCGGCCGTGACTCGCCGTGAGGAACTGGATCGTTACCGGCGCCATCACTCGCACATTCCCCGCTGCTCCGACTGTTCCACACGGCTTATGTGCTAAAACTCCACTCAAGACTTCAGTTGTGGAATATATAGAATGCTTTTTTCTACAAAAAAAAAATCCAGGAATTTTTTTCTTGAAGTTTTGAAGTTGCTTATTGTATAAAATTGACGTAATTTAAATGTATTATGACGTATTCAGATATTTAGGTTTAATTCCTCACATCGTTCAACGCTGTAAACATGTTTTCGTCGCATAAGTGGCATTCATTATCAGCTTGCTCTACGTGATATGGAACAGTCTTGGGAAATCGCTCTATATGTGCAACATAACTGCGTATTCATGACTCACTTAGAGCCGCGTCCGAATTGAAGAGTTCTCTTCCTCAGCGCACACGGTAGTGGCGAGTGAGTTGGAACACAAGCCGCTGCGCCCCGCCCGGAGAGGGTCGAAGGTCAGCCGCGTGTTCGCCCGCGCTCGGCGTCGGGCAGCGGTCCACAGCCAATCAGACGGCCAGAACAGTTCCATTCGTACGTCCGTCAAAAGCTTGGCAAGCTCATACTTTGCACATGCGGACGCTTGAATTTATAATCTCCAAATGTCTGCAAGGTTTTGCAGTTATATCTTTTTTCATAAAGTTTGACGTTCCATTAATTGTTTAGCTATCGGTAATTCTATAATTCTTTTGAAATTACGTTTGAACACATTTTAAAGGTTAGTCACAAAAGTATAATTAATTACACTTGTTAATTGGGGAAATGTTTAAATAAATACTTTGCAGTTTATTGAGCTAAGTGTATTGTTTACATGAATTTTTAATAATATACTTATCAAAGATAAATGTTCTCAAAGACAAGAGTTTTCTCGTCAGTTGGCAGCGTTGACATAAGAGCTATCACGGCGGACTCGCTGAGTGTTGTAAATCGCAGACAAGTGGACGGACGTGGCGGCCTGTTGTAACCTTGATGTGAGAGAAGGCGGAGCGTTCCACATATTCTCGACCCTGAACGAACTGTATGGAGGTCGGTCTTGCCAACATGCAAATTGTGTTTTAAAGGCCTTACATCAAAATTAAATTGTCTTGTCTCTATCGTCATATTGAGATAAGAAAACCTAATCCAACATTTGTTTGCACAACTGCAGTGTATAAACTCACAAACACTTGCCATTTTCGAAGACCAAATAATGCGTTATCACGTGATAAACAGCAAGTTAATACAAGCTACCTTTCAATAACATTTAATGTCGGTGAACTGTAAACGTTGCAAAATTTTCAATAGTTTGTCAAGATAGTGGCGAATTTTAAGAACACACTTTTTAAATAAAACTTTGTAAAATTACGTCGCCTGTAACTGCTTACTTAAACAAGTGTATATGTTACAGCATAGCTGGCAAAAGTTTTACCGAAAATACGCACAAGTCCTGACATCTTATTAATAAGTATAACAATACTTTAGAACAGACTATATTGCGTCAGTCTTCAAATACAACAGTTGGTATCTTGAAATTTGTAATCTTAAAGTTCGTTTTCTAGATTTAATGTTTACTATGCTTAAATTATTTTTTGGAAATACAAGTCGTATTTTTTTTATTCACAATACAGAGAAAATAAATTTATAATTACTACGACAAATATAATTTTAAATAAAGAAATTGATAATCGTTGCATTTCAAAAGTTGCACTCGGTTGCTTAAAGCATTTTTCGCAGGTTGACATATACTGTTAGCTAGTTGATTATCAGCTAGCTTTTGTTATTTTTATTTCGAATTAAAAATAAAAGTAAGAAAGGGAAAAATGCAGAATAATCGAACTTGTAGTGCAGACATCCTCAGACGTGTTGACGTGCTACCTTCGCATAAAGTGCGCAGCGGCCTGTGTGCTTGCTCTTCCCTTCTCCTCTCCTCCTCTTCTTCTTTCTACGCTCCCCTCCATGGAACCTCGTTGCTACATTTAGACGACGGGTGCGCGTGTTGCGCAGGTCGGCCGCGAGATGTCGAGGCGTCGCGCCACTTGTTGATTGGACGCTTGGCAACAGCGCCGCGACACAGAGCTGCCATCTGTTGTCGGTCGGGCGAGTTTCACTGGCCGTGCGACATCACAGGCGCACTGCTCGACTGGCTGTCAACGTAACATTTGGGCATTTAATCATTATTTACAAACATATTCCTCTTGAAATGACAATGGTGTTTATAACATGCAATTTTATAAATTGTATAACTTATAAACATTCTTACGTTCAGACAACCCAACTGAATTATTCTAGCCTGGGTCTTATTGCACTCTAGAAGGCATTAAAGAAGAAAAGGACTTTATCTTTTGTGTTATCAGTTGGAACAGTTGTAATATCGGCTCACATTTAAGTTAATTGTATTTAATTCATGGTAATGCTGCGAGTGTGACTGTCAAGACACTATGCTATATTCCGAGAAAATCTTTTCCTGCATGCTCTCTACCTTGAAAATTAAATTTAAATTTTCAGCAGTACAATTCTATGTTCGATATGGCGTCTTTCAGTTCTTATTTCTTCCCTTCAGCACATGCAGTAAACCTGTGGCAGTGACTTGAGTGTGTAGAGGCTGACAGCGGTGATGCGAAGGCTAAGAGTCGGTGTGCTCGACCTTGGCACACAGCAAACAGCCAGCTCTGCGAGCGAGGTTGGCAGCCTTGGTTCTCGTTATCGCTGCGGCGAGTCACGTGATGGAGGCGGCTTCTCCTTGAGACGAGCCGTGCAAGGCCGCTCTTGTCTTCAGTACCTCACTTCCTCATGTTCCACACACTGTAGCGGTAACCGCCGCAATTCTTCACAGAAACACTATCAAAATAGGATTAGCTTATTTTGATAATTATTTTGTTCAATCTGTATATTATTTAATATTTTTAAAATAATCTAATGACTCATTTACATACATTCAAGGACTGGTCTTTCACGCCGAGACTGTTTCATTTTATCGTTATTACTTTTATTTGAGGGCATTTCCTGTAAATTTAAAACTATACTTATCTTGCATCTGTGACATATCAAAAAAGCAAGGGAGGTATTGTGTTAAAATTTCCTGTACAAGCCCACAGATAAAAGTATTTCTTTAAATCTTATCGTACTTTTGTTTTAAACAGTTCCTTGTTGACAACTCACATTTGTTTCCGTATTAGTAAATTCATTTTTTTATTCAGTAAGCGTGCAAGCAAGGCTTAAAATTAAAATGGCTGTAAAGTGGCAGAATACTTTGTGTTCAGCAGTTTGTCGAGCTTTGGAGTTGACGTAATAGCAAAACGCAAACCACTCAAACACGCCTGTTGGATCACGATATCACAAAATGAATGAATGATTGAACGAGCTCCCAAGTCTTTTCGACATCGAGGTCATTTAAGGCGACGAAGGATGATGTCGGCGGAATAGATTGCTCGGGGATGAAGGGACAACTTTTATTTTTTTTTAGTGGGAATGCCAAACTAATGTACAAAAAAGAATATTGAAAACGTGTATTATTTGCTTTATGACAATAAAAGTTGCATTAGCGTAAATATTGAAAAAAAAAAATCATTTGCTATGATGGTGAACGAGGTTGACACGCCCGGCCGTGTCCACAGGCCAGGAAAGTAACAAAAAGACCCGAAATCAATAACGATGCTGTATATCACATAACTTAATCTCCAGCGGCAGCTTGCTAACGTGCGTCTTCGTCGTTCAGTAAGTCAGATTTATTTAGAGACTGTACATTCAAATTTAGCTTTCTAACATAAAAATCTGCACGTTCCTGAATATACTTCATCTATTTTGTTTATGACGTATGCAAATGACCCAATGAAAGTTGAAGGAAAATGTTATCAAAATATCCTGAGATTGGTTAAGCAGATACAGTAGCGTGTCAGAAGGCCTGTCTGCTGACGCCGACTGTACGTCACGGGTGTAGGCCAGCACTCCAGAAGACACAGTTGCAGAACATTACTTTAAATACGTCAGTAGAGTTGGGCTTTTGATACATTTACAAATTCATGGTCTCAAATGCTTTCATAATAAATATAAGTAGATAAGCAAACTACAGTACACCCTGCAAAATAAAAATAATAAAATTCGATCTCGGGAGGTGGAATCGCCTCACTCCCTCCCTCCCTTCCCCCCCCCCCCCCCCCCTATTTTTCTATCTCTCTTTGGAGACATGGCTTGGGAAGACTTCAGTACTACCACTTTGGAGGAAAACATGTTTGTGCTCCTTATCTCTCGAAGATATCCACCGGGGAAAACAAAAACATGTTTTTTTTTTGTGATCATTAATGACCATGGAGACAGTTATTGATTTAGTTATCCTAAGGTGAACAGCAATATTTGTATAAGTGATCAACTTTGGGGGCACTTTTAAAGATGTAGGGCTACTATTATCTAATTTAATAAATTTCAGTTGGATGAAAAAAATATTTCACGTAACCCGTGAAATTGTAAGAAACATGAATAAGTAATTACAATGCTAAATCAAACGTGAATTCTTAAAATGAAAATTATATTTAAAGTGCAGAGCTTCAGATTTTAACGTACCATTTAAATTCATTGAATATTTATTACACATGTGTCCATTACCAATATCACTTAAGAGCACGCGCCTTTACAACTTAATTTTTTTTTATTTTGATCATTTTTTTTTTAAAAAAACAGTGAATAGAACGAAAGGGTGATTTTAGATATTATTTTTGTCAAAACAATTTTTGCACACAGTGATTATTACTAATGGTATGAGATGACATGCAGAGACTATTTGTAAGATATGGGGTGAAACAAAGAAAACAAATCAGCTTGATTGTATCTGGACTGTTTAAAAATCATTACGTTCATGTCTGTAACGAGCTGAAGCAGGTCGCGCGCGTGTGTGAATTTAACAGTAAAATACGTGAGCCGCAATGGAACTGCCTTATTTGATAATACAGGTACGTCGATCACATGAACGGCTAAAACTGTTCGTACATAGCTGAGGTTGTGAAACCAAACAAGTTATATGTCCTAGTATCAATACGGGAAATTTTTTTTCTGTTTCTTGATCAGAATATTAAGGTGGGTAATACGTAAGAAAAAAAGACAGCCACATTTAGTACCTAATTTAAATAAGTGTGTGTGTCTACTGAAGTACGCACGTGTAGTTGTTGGTGTCTCAGCGGTTGACCGCAAATCGGTTGCTCGACCGGCAGTGAAACCGACTGACGTTTAATTGAAAACCCAATTTTTTCCTTCCTGAGAACATGCGTTAACTCGTGGAAAAGGCAGTTGACCGACCTTTCGGTCTCTGATAGCTACCATGATCTGAAGGTCGTGCAGGCGTGTCATACTGAGTGAAGACGCGGCGCAAATGGGTCTCTGTGACGGGCGTACTCTATGGCGTGCGTGCTCACCTGGGGGAAGGGTTGGCGGCCAGATGTCGGCCTCGCTGCACCCTCGTAGCTTCCAGTCGCGTGTGTTTATCGCCGCCACGCACCTGGGGCGGCTGTCCCTTCCTGCCTCCAGATGTCCCCGTGACTGCCTTCGGCCTTTGTCCTCGACTCAGTGTGCAAGAACGGCAATAAATTGAATGCATAATATTGCGTATATTTCTAACTCTTGTTAAATTATTACTAATATCAGTCATCTGACCTAATTTTTTTATACATGCTCCTCTGTTAGTTTTGGTAGGCAGAAACTCAAGAGGGTTGGTCCGCGTGAGTCGGTACGTTCCGTTTTGCTACTTTCGCGGTCAAACTGCCAAACAGTAGCTCGGCGTTCTTGTTACTGGAAGTAGAAGTTAGTGCAACCAAATCATTCTACTGATGGGTGTTACCAGAACTGCATCCAGGGGTGGTATTCATAATAATGTCTTGAGCAATACCTTCATCAAGAAATGCTTATATGCATTTTATTTAAATGTTTGTGTGCCGTGGACGTTGGATGAGATTGTTGTCTCAAGTGATTGCAAAGGAAACGATTTGATGATGACCCATATTTTGTATTTGAGATAGCATTCTTCTGTATCATAGTCGTAGTTTGAGAACACCATCTCGGAAGCATGTTTTATAGTCGCTGAGACCTTACTTAAGAACACGAATAACTCTTTGCAAAGACCGCCACATACATGTATCAAGCAATTGCAGTGTAGAAATTGGCTGTTTCTCGTGAACCTCATATTTTTAAACTTATATAAATCCCGTATGAAATGCCGAAGCAATTTGATATGTGTTTTAAATGTGTTTAGCGTTTGTTTGTGACCAATAGTTACATTTTCAAGTGCTAAACAGACAGTTTATTTGAATATCGATTACGAAATGAGTACAATGGATGTGGAAGACGATGCGTTCAAAGATAATTCATGATGTATTTATGAATGTGAAAAATTAAATCAATTTTTGTGACTCCCAGAATCCATGTAAAATAGTAAAAAAAAAATACTGGCATTACACTCTTGATAAAACTTAATCTCACCATGATTTACTTGGAGTCTTGGTAGCGCATGGTAGGCGTGAGGTTTCAGACGGAGCTAAGGATATTGATATGGTTCAAATCTCGTCACTGACGGAACTTTGATGTTTTTAAATTACAGATTATAAAATAATACAAATATTTCTTTAAGAAAAAAGTATTAACAATTTGTATTTGTTTATCTAATTGCTAAAATATCTTCGAATACATAGCTCAGTCCATACTGGGTAGGCTTTGTGATATACTGTATTCATTGTGTTTTATATATAAGAATAAATTATTTTATCACAAGTAACGTGAACAAGAAATATTAACCTATATTATATTAGGAAAAAGTCATATATAATTGATGAATAAAAGAACAATTCTTAGGGACTTAACTACTACGCCTGTTAGCCTAACTGAAAATACGAGATTGTTTCATTTTACTTAGGATTTAAGTTTATTATGGGCACCTATACTTTCCTAAACAATGCTTGTTTCTTTGTCTCGCTTGGTAAAATATTTGTTTGTTACAATTTCTGAAAGTAGGATTGTAAGTTAGTCCTTTAACACATTTAAAAGTAATCTGTTGCATTTTGAAATCGATCATTTTAGCACAATTATCATAATTGTGAATTAGCTCGATGAGGTGTATATTAATGTGATATTTTGAATATATCATAAATAAAATACATTTAAGAAAAAAATTAATCCCCTTGTATCGTTTTAATTTTATATAGCTATAGAGTTTCAAATTCTCTAAAATTCCACAAAAAAATATAGGCCACCAAGTTATTTTTTTACTTAGTTATTTTTTACTTTGATATTTTTTACTTGGTTATTTTTTACTTGTTTATTGTTTACTTGGTTATTTTTTTACTTGGTTATTTTTTTACTTGGTTATTTTTTTACTTGGTTATTGTTTTACTTGGTTATTGTTTTACTTAGTTATTTTTTTACAAGTGACGTGCTGAAGTTAAAATATATAAAAAAATTATTCTTAGGTTAAATAATTTTAGAATAAACTTCTGAAATTTTATAACATTGCAAGTATTTGATTTAATGGACCGTAATATGTTTATCTTTCCCCGTTATGCTTGCTTTGATCGGCAAATGCTTTGGTTGGTTTTCTGTTAGCACTTTAAGTATAGCGTGTGTAGTTTAACGAATTATTTCTCCTCTTCTGCTATATAAACTATCATGCCCACTTTTATACCAATGGGTTCAACAGAAGGTATAGCAGAAATTCGGTATCGTGTAGGGTGGGTTTGATGTTCTACAAAAAAAGAGTATGGGCTTAAGAAGTGCACAGTAATCGAGGGCTCCTTTGTGCCTCATTTGACTTATTTGTCTGTAATATTTTACCACAGAGTCGTTCCAGATAAGTGCATTTTCTATGAAAACATTTATCGAGGGTTAAGTACGTGACATTAAATTATTTCAAATGCAAGGTTTAAGGTATATTTCGAGAAAAAAATGGCCTGCCTATTGTATGAAGTTTTTACATCTCGTTAGAGCAATGCCAAATCATTGTTTAAAAACCATTTTTAATATGACCAAACTGCAAGAGGTGAAAAAACAGGGGTTAAAGAACAAATAAATTCTTATCTTCACTATTAAATCTGTTACAATTTATGTAAATCTTCAAATAGTATCTCAAAATGTTTTCTGAAATAATTTTTTGATAAGACAAACCATTACTGCAAGGGATAGAAGAAAAACATCGGTTAGAATAGAAAGATAACTTCCGTACCATGTACACTATCGAATCCATTCTTATTTATTTTTAACTTTTGTTAATATTATGTTAAAAATAAATGTTGATACAACCAATCATTACTGCAAGGGGTGGAAATAAGAGTTGAGCGAAAAAAAAATCTTAATACTGTCATATCCGTTACAATTTATTGCAAAAATACTCAACACTATCTAAAACATTTTTCTTGTCAATTTATTATGAGACGAACTATTACTGCAAGAGTTTGAAATAACAACATGGTTATAATGAATTTATAACTTCCTTACTACGTAGCCTACACTATCAGTTCGTTCAAACTTTTTGCAAACCTTCTAAACATACATTTCTCTTACTTAACTTTGACATTTTCTTTTACCGTGTACTTAAATTTTATATTTTTACTAAACTAATATTTGCGTAACCTTATCCTAAAGCAGAGTGACATTTACACAAAAAGAAGTACTTTTTTTAGTTTTTCACTACCTGAATTTTTTTTTGATCATTTTGTAAAGGCACACTTCATTTCAGCAAGTAGTTTATCTGTATTAACCGTGATGTAGAGGCTAGGTTAGGATAGTTACACTTGAAAAATGATAATACCAAGTTAATGGTTTATTAGGTTAGGTTAGCTACATTATAATATAGTGACAATGTATTATTAGTTTAAGTTATTAACATTAAAAATACGATAAAATAGTTTTTTACGTTATATAAGCAACACATTTTGTAAAAAAAAATGAAGCATAGTTAATTTAACAAACCGTTTAGCCAATTTTATCGTATTATTTTTAAAATGAGATATTAGTAAACAATAAAATATAATACATTATTTCTTTAGCGTTCAGCATGCAAGGGAAGACAAATGACTAGCAAGTTCTTACTTCATTCAACTAAAGTGACACAAGTTGAGGTGTACTAGAAGGTGTGCATGGTTGTGGTCACAAAACGCCTGTTTTCTCAGGTGTGATTCAAGTGCATTAAAACTACAAAAAAAATTCCTAACTTTAACGGACAAACATACCACAAATTTGGTGATATGCACACAAACAACTTGTCACTTTAAATATCTTTGGATTCTGGGGTTTCAGTGTTCGATGTGAAAAGTAGCAGAATATTTAACGAACGAGTCTAGTTCGTGTATTCTCGTGTATTTACGGCCGTCTTAAGTACGTGCTTCGTCACGCTTCTGTGTCTATTAAGGTTTTACCTGGGCCCAACTTAGTCGTTAAAGTCTATAATTAAGAGTGAGGGGCGTTAGTCATGGCAACAATCGCTGCCATGCCCTCCTAGCACACGATGCATGTGACCCTTCCCTGCAAGGCTTATCCCAGCACGACAGGCGTATGGGCGCACCTAGGTCCCTCCCCAACTCGGACCCTTCCTAAAAAGTACACTTAGTTTTAGTCATGCTGGGAGCGCGTCAAACAGCTCCTGCCTGAGCAGTCACCAGGCTCGTCCTGTTCGCGGACCACGCGACACGGAGATGGATATCGCCGTCTTCGCCAAGACTGATCAAGACACGTGCTGCACGACTGCTCTATAGAAATAAACATTAAACACGTGTAATGTTTTATAAGTCGAATATTAGCATACGATTTAATTACCGTTAAATATGTATAGTTATTTTATACATTTTTAACAATAATAATTATCTTTATTAGCCGTTAATCGTTCGGGTGATGTACTAATGTTATCTGTATTTTGTCCACCTATTACTTTTAAGGGAGAATTTTTCACATTTCATTTTCTCGTCGTCATTATTAGTTAAGGGCTACTTCTGTACATTTAACGCTATACCTCTTGCAGTTTCTGTATTATCACACATGTTTTCGAGATATATTTTCTAAGTGTGATATGATGGCTGTAAAAAGTCGCGTAAATGATCACCATTACAGAAATTTCCGCAACTTTTAAAACTCTTACATCACAATCACTAAATATCTCCTGAACAAAGTATTGCGAGAGCTGAACAGGAACAGGATAGCTGTAGTGTTGAATTCACAGGAAAAAAGTTCTTATTATTAAGGAAGAGTAATGAAAGCAGAAGGTGCAGCCCAGGCGAACAAAGCAGGCATCGCGCCGCCTCACTCCACCAGCCGCGCCGGTCTGGGAAAGTCAGAGCATGCATTTGCAATCCTGGATAAATCGTGGAAAATTCCTCCAAGATAGTAAGTCATGCTCCAGTCTGCCAACCTCCGTACTGTGAAAACACTTTCTTCTTCTACTTTGTATGGTGTTAAGCGCGTAGTCTCATACACTATAAAATGTCATATGCAAGGTTATTTTTGGATTTTTATTAATTTTATTAAATATGACTGTCAACATGTGGAAAATTGCCTGGTGAAAGCTGGATTTTCTTTATTTATTTCGGAAAATTATTTAAAAGTGGTTTAACTTTATATACACATGAGAGTGAGAAGGGGAGGGAGGTTTATAGATTTGTTCCGGGGAAGTTGGGGAAGTTTCAGAAGTGGTTAGTGAAGAGGCTCGCAACTGGAGCGAGTCTAGTTGGGGGGGGGGGGGGGATGCGGGTCCAGCTGCTGCGGGGGCATCCCTGCCGCCAGCTGCCGTGTCGGGTGCCGCCTCGCCTCGCCTGCTGGCACCTGCCGCCTCGCGCCTCGCTCCCCAGTCCACCGTGCAGTGATGGGTCCCGTCTTTAGATAATACCTGCTCTTTTGGAACTTCAACACCCTTTACCATTTACAATTAAAGGTTTGTATTGATCTTTGTACCATGTACTCATTTTTATGGTATCATTCGTGTACCTATTAAAATTTGCTGTATAATTTCCGTATCAGGTATCCGATGGCATAATCCTGTTTACACTGATCCTGTGATTCATGTTGATTGCTGCTTTAATGTAGTACGTGAAAAGATCATGGACATAACAAAATATCGAATATCACAATAATATAAATATTTAGGAAACAACCCACTAAACCACGATGGCAGTCGCCAAAAATAAAAATATTTCTGCTAGGTAAGAAGACAAACATCTTACTGTAACATTTTGCACGAGAAAAAATTTCTTGTAATTTTTCGTACACCAACTTAAATTTCATTTATAGATATTGTGACCGAAGTTATATTTGTCATAAGTTAAAATTAGTATTATAACTATCAAATAATTTTAAAATTCCAGTGATGCGGAAGATACGGCCCATGTACAAACAAAACCACGCCGGAAACCGACATTGTAAAAGCAGTGAATCTTATTCAGTTTTCAGATAACTGTTCGCAAGTTTCACGCGACATGCTGCTTCGCGTAGCCGAGGCGTTGTGTACTTCTCGCGTAGAAACCTTTTATCTGGAACCGTATAAAACACTCGTTTACCCTCAAACGTGTGCCTTTCCGACCGGTAACTTCATGAAAGTTAAGTTTGATAGCAGAATAGACTTCGTCATTATTTTTAAGATTATTACTGGTAATGGTTGGCTAGACTTCTTGTGTGAAATGACAGCTGAACGCCTCCTAGTCAGGGCTGCGTCAGTCAGTGAGGCGGGATGATGGGGTATGATGGCGCTTCTAGCGCGGTGTCTGCTCTGGACTGGCGCGCAGTATTCTCGTCGTGCATGGGGTAACTATGAGATTAGAGAGGTAACCCTTAACATCATGTGGCGGAGAAATGAAGATGTAATGTAATGCTCTTGGGTGCTTTCAAAAATATGTACTGGGAGGCTCATGCTTAAAATATATTCTGAAAATACGTGTCCAAGCGGATTCACTCTTCTATTAATAATTCAGTTTAAAAAATAAATACGGAAGCGGAACTACTCATCCGCACGGACCCCACTCAGTTTGAGTAGTTTATGCCAATGGCGTGGTTTATTTGTGAAGCTGTGCACACCGTGATGTTCATGGCACGGACCACGGTCTGCCTGATGAGTGTCGCTGCGCCCCGCGACTCTCAGGCCTGGGACTGACGCGCGGGTACGAGCAAGCGCATTCAGCAGGACGCGATGTCCTGTCTAGGAAGCCCTTCTACACTAACGCACTTTATTATAAAATGTTTGTCATCAAATGGACAATACTATTCTTTATAAAACGTAAACGTAATTTATTAGAATATAGTAACACTAAACTGACCGTTATTTTTAATTTGCAAATAATTTAGCTAAACCCAAGTTGAAAAATGAGTTATTGCTTGACTTAAATACGTTGTTAAAAATAGTTTAATTTTCATATTTTCCACTCATTCCTTTAAGGGGGGGGGGGCAAACTGTCGGAGCCCCCCACTGACGTGATGCCCACGAACTCGCAAGTCCCGGCGCAGCCACTGTTTGTGACGTCAGCGCGACCAAATTATTTTACACAAGGAACTTTTTATTTCTATGGGTTTTTTTTGTTTAGTTCCATCTCTTCGCGGATGCGACGGTTCTGAATGTGCCGATACATGGTATCTTGCTGTTTCATTTTGCACCAGACCAGGATCGACTGAACTTGCCTATGAATATATATATATATATATATATATATATATATAAATGTTCATTGGTCGATTACAAGGTCACATCCTTCGGCGGGCTACGAGTGATTGTTGGGTGATCAAGGAGGGGTGGAAGTGTAGTGAGGCGCTAGCTGGTTCCAGCGCGGTGTCGCCTCTGAGCACAAGGCTCTAAGCCATAGGGTTAGCTGCGGTATTTGAGCGGTGACAGCGTGTCAGCGACCAAAAACATTTCCATGGAGTTTTAAGAAAAAGACAGAGGGATAAAGAGAGAGAAAAAACAGCTGTTACCGTTCGTTATGCTAGCATTAGTCTTAAACAACCTGACGCATTACCATATGCTTTTCTGTGAAATAATGTGTACTATATCATAGAAATTCAATAATTTTGTAAGTATTGTATTAAAATACGTGTTGTGTTAATACATTGTTCGGGATACGATATGTTAGATGTTACACATCACTGGCGAGTTCTAAAAGACTAACTCACTTTTTTTTATCATCCAGCATCACTCCCTACTCTGGCAAGTGGAATGTCCAAAGCCATTTGTGAACAAGAGGGAGGGTACGTTGCCAATTTATACACCCCCTCCCCCCGTATATTCATGTGTGTGTAACTTTTAATGTGTCTGTAATCCTGGTTAATACATTTAATATCATTAAAATAAATTGAATGCTATAACACATACTCTCCCTATTAACGCCCCTCCTTTAATTGTTCCGTACCGCTGGCAAGCGAAGGGTCAAGGTCACTGCTTAGGCGACGCGACGTGTTGAATCGACGATGTACATCGCTTTTAAACCGACGTGCCTCTTTTTAAATAACAGTTGGTTTTGTTTGTGGGTTTAATTTGAGAGGCTGCCACACAACTCTTGTTGCCTCCAGCTAAACATGCGATTAAGCGTCGAACACAACGAGCGAGTATTCTGACTACTCGCTACTCGTCAGTGTAGTCACGTCCCCTCGCTGAGTGCCGCTCGTCCATCGCTGGCTTTTCATTGGTCTCTCGATTCCTGGTGAACAGTTGGCAGTGAGAAGTGGCTAAGAAGTGGTTGTCTGCAGATCGCGCAAGTCCCGGAAAGCACAGAGATACAAACAACACTGCGGCCTGTTGCTGACTTGTATCGTGGTTTCTCACGTCTCGCTTCAGTTTTATGGTCGTATAGTAAACATAAATAGTTGGAAACTGTCGACTTATATTATTTGTAAGTATCTTGAGTAGCAGATCCATTGCTTATTATTTTTAATTTAGCTTAAAATTACCCCGTGATATAAATAATTGCAAAAATTATGAAAAGATCCTGATAAGAGATGTAACATTCGTTCACCAGGTATTTGTGGCCATTCTGTAAAAACAAAACAATGTTTTCTTTGTTTCGATGTAATTTTAAACTGAAAAATCAAAAATAAAGAAAATGTCTGGAAAGCAGTCTCGCTTTCGGGCGGCATGGCGAGTCGCTGGCACCGAGTCCGCCGGCTAAGTTTGTGCAAGTTTTAGAAGTTCTCCTATAAAGGTCAGATAACTCTTAGTTTGCTTAAATGTTTTAAAGCCAATAAAAACAAGTTTAAACTTGGATGACTTGAATTCAACACTCCTACTTGTAACTCTAACGCACGTTCTAAGCATTGGTTTTAAAGCAGCACTTTCAAATAATATCGAAGCCTTGCTATTAAATGTCTACAAATAAATTAATATATTGAAAATTCACTAAGGTCATTATTCAAAATATGTACACGAATTTCAAAACACAGCATTCACACAGTAGTAATATTTTGTACTTTTTACAAGGAACATATTTGGGTGCTCGGTTGCCGACATTACTTGTTACACTGCAAGAGAGAGCATTATAAAATGAAAAATTGTACAAAGCTCTGCCATGCAGTTTTACAAGTGGTATCGTCGGCAACTGATTTTCCAAGTATTACCCTGTAAAATATTTTAAAAAAACGTTACAGTGCATTGCTGTTGAATAAAAGACCACATTGGGGCGAGATATGTTTCATCCAAAGCAGAGGGAGGCAGGTGACAGTTGTTTTAGAAAGGGAGCACAATACCAGGACCGTAGAGAAACTAACCACAAACCCCTAAAAATTCATACAAGTAGTAGAAAAACAATATTTCATTTAGAAAAACTGAGTTGATATAATATTTAGATGTTAAAGCTTTAAAAAAAAAAAAAAAAAAAAAAAAAAACATTTTCAGGAAATAGACGCCAAAATAAAAAAAGAAGATAAAAGTTATTTAAAACAACTAAGTTTAATTTATAAAAGATAAAAACCCAAATAGGTTGGGATTTTATAGAAAGAAGTCAGAGTTTAGCCAAACCTGGAGTAAACCCACGCATTATAAAAGGTTCCAATAGTGACTAGGCTCCAGAGAATAACCCTTCCCCACCCTGAGCGTGTGCAGACCTGCACGCTGGAGACATAGTGCCGTATTTGATTGCCATTGGTCATTGCCAAGCGACCGTACGCGCGGAATGACATGTGCAAACAATCAACGTCTTGGGGCTCGACTCTGCCGTGCTAGCTTCATGCGCTACCCTCACTCAACGGCGCTTCGTGTTTCCCTTAGCGATGTCTGCGGGTAGCGCTCAGAACTTCTTGTTGCTTCATGTAGAGTGGTGCCTCGTGTTTCCCTTAGCGGTGTCTGCGGGTAGCGCGCAGAACTCTCCTTGTTTTGGCTCATACAGTCGTGATGTTGCACAGTTTTATCGTTTTGTCAACACACTACATTCACGCTAATAACTTAGACGTTGTGAAGCTCATAATTACTGTCTAGTCACGCCGAGAAATGTATTGAATTTAATCGACACTAAAGTGTGTTACGGTTAGGTTCCATACAGAGTGATTGTTATAAAATAGTTAATACTGACAATATTGTGATAGTTATTATCATACCGAAATAGTTTGTGCTAAACGCGAATTATTATTTTACAGGATGAACCATTTGTAGCAGTCGGTCACTATTTATAATTAGGTTTTCCAATAAATTATATACTTTTGCTTAAACACAGTAAACATTTTAAGTATTAAATTGTATAAAGTTGTTTTCTAAAGTGTTTTTGCTTTATGGCATATTCCTGGCAACAAAGCATACGGAAACAAGTACAGCTCTAATGGTAGAATTCGTGTTATGGGAAAGATAGAGTAAATGTTTATCAAATTGCATTCTGCAGACCAAGGATGAGCGACATTTAGGTAATGTGAGGCATCATGTCTGCCTGGCGGCGAGATCCATTGCCCTGGGCCTAACGCTGACGCTTCGGGTCGAAAAATATTTCGGTTTCAAAGGTCTAAAAAAAAGAAAGTAATATTAAACCTGGCACATACAGCCGTTGTCTATGTTTTTAGGAAAACATATTCTTTTATGAAAGATATACTAAAAACAAAGCAGGCCAATGCCGACATAAATATTTTCCTGGAAGGTCATAAAACGATTAAGTTATGTTCAGTAAAAAATTTTTTAAATGAATACGGATGTTTAAGAAGCTAAATAATTGAGCTTACTACCCCGTTAAGTCAGAGTGCGAAACAGGTTGTTTAGTTTGACGCGACGTGAGTTGGCGGGTATTAGCTGCCTTGATTTTGACGGGTTTCGTCTCTTGCTGGTGCGAGTCGATACTAGACAGTCCAGAACACAACACTTTTCGCTGGACTCTTACAAGCGAGGCATCCTTGCTTGCTTGCTTGCTTGCTTGCTTGCTTGCTTGCTTGCTTGCTTGCTTGCTTGCTTGCTTGTTTGCGTGCGACGAAACACGTGAGCCAAACTTATGTGTGAGACAAATTTATATTATTTTAATTTGTGAAAGTTAAATTTTGTTTTAACTGTGTCCAGCAGTAGAGTTCCCTTCGTATAATTTAATTTAATTTTTGTGGTGGAGGGTGCAGAACTTCTAATCACGTAATCTACATTATGTAATTAATTTCATTGCTGAGGAACACACATTTTGAAAATAAATCCGGGGTAATTCTTTTGAAATAGCTATGGCGGCAAAACGTGTAGCGCTGCCACCGTGTGATGTTCGTTTTTTGCTTTGTTTCTATCCCTTTGTTGGTGGGAATATTAGATTAAGGATTTCAGGGGAATATATACTACACCAATGATATTCGATTCATCTTTAAAATATTTATAAATTTTCTCGCATTGAAAAAATAAACCTATTTGTCCTAGCATCACAGGAAACAATTTGCCTAAATCTTTTATTCAAATGAGCATCTATTTAAATAAAATACTAGTGCAATGTTAATGATAATTTTTTTTAAAATAAATGTATAAATTTGTGAAAATTTTCTCTCTTACCATTTCAATAATATATAAACTGATTACGATTACTAGAGTAGCATACTGGTAAATAGAGCGTGTGACCATTCACAGAAGACATGTCAAGTTGGCTGAGTCGGTGAACACAAATTATTTCTTACGGAAGAGGCCCTTGAATGTATATTCATTATATTTTATGTATCCGTGTTGCAGTGGTGAGAGCGAGCTGGGCTCAGTGGAGTGACTGTGGTGGTGCTTGTTGCAGTGAACCTGACCGGCGTCGGCCGGGTGGACATGTCCCACTTCGAGCTGCTCAAGGTGCTGGGAACCGGAGGTGAGTGTCTGTTGCTTCCTTCAGTTCGTGTAGTCATAAAGCATCTCGATCTCTGTGATCTCGATTGTTAGACAGTTTTATATATTTATTATATTGATAGTCTTATGATGTTCGTATTTATAAGATCTTGATATTGATCCTGTTTATAATTATCTTATTTATGATGATATTGATGGTTGGGTGATAACCCCCGTAGTTGGTATGGACCTTAAGCAATATCAATGGGAGGTAATCAATAAACTGGGGTGGACTAGGCGAGACTATTTTACGAAAGTTCACAATCGCCTTCCGGCGAATGACGGTGAAGAAACAAAAAACACTAAGTATATAATGTTTGTATACATTATACATGTGTTAAACTGATCTGTGGTTCGCTTAGTAGCCCACTTTCTTTCTCCATACCTCCACCAAATTCTCATTCTGGACTTCTCTAATAGTGCTTCCCTCACTTCTCTCGCTACAACTCCCTCCAACAGTGCACCCTAAACCTCTCATCGTACTACCTCTTTCAGCAGTGGATATATCCCTCTACTCCATCCAACACTCCCCAGCAGTATATCCCTCCCTAAATTCCATTCAACACTCCCCGGCAGTTCATGCCTCTCACTACTCAATCCAGTACTCTTAAACAGTCCAGCTCATACTTCAATTCATACTAACACTTTCACCAGTGGATCCCTCCCTCTACTCCATCCAACACTTCCCGGCAGTCGATCCCTCCCTCTATTCAGTCCAACCCTCCCCAGGTGTGCATCCCTACCCTATTCTTAGGACCAACCTCTTCAGCAGTGAATATCTCACTTTTCTTTTTCCTAACCCTTCAGCAGTAGATCCTCCCTCAACTGTGCACAATCTTCAACTACAATGCATCCCTCATTTTTCTTCATCCTACCCTTTTAGCAGTGCATAACCTGCTTTACTTACCATCATTCCCCAGCAGTGGTTTCAATCTTTTTCATCATCCTAATTCTTTCAACAGTGAATCTCTCCCTCTACTCTAACCAACACTCCCCAGGATTACATCCCTCCCTTATCTTAGTCATACCTATTTATATACCCTTTTCTTCATACTACCTTTTTAGCAGTGGATCCCTCCCTTTTCTTTGTTTTACCCCTTCAGCAGTGGATCCCTCGTTCTACACAGTTCAACCCTCCTCAGGAGTGTATTCCTCTATTCTTCGTCATACCCCTTTATCATGGATCGCTCCCTCTAATCTGGCCAACCCTGTCCAACAGTGGATCAAACATTTTCGTCGTCCTATCCCTTCAGTTGTGGATACCTACCTCTTACACCTTCTTTTGGAGTGTATCCCTCCCATTTCTTTGTCATACCCCTTCAGCAGTGTATCCCTCCCTCTACTCTGTCCGACCCTATTCAGAAAAGTATCCCTCCCTTTTCTCAATCCTACCTTTTCAGCAGTGGATGCCTCCTTAACGCCCAACCCACCACATGAGTGCGTCCTTCCTTTGTTTAAGTACTACCCCTGACGAAGTGGATCCCTCCCGCTGCTCAGTACAACCCTCCTCAGATGTGCGTAACCTCCCTTTACTTCATCCCACCCTTTCAGCAGTGGATACCACCCTCTACTGTGTTCAACCCTCTTCTTTGTTCAACCCTCCCTTTTCTTCATCCTACCCCTTCAGCAGTGGATCACTCTCTACTCAGTCCAACCCTCCCCATGAGTACATCTTCTCTTTTCTTTGCCCTACTTTTCAGTAGTGGATCCCTCCCTCTACTCCATTTAAACCTACCCTTAAGTGCATCCCTCCCTCCTCTTTATTCTACCCCTTCAGTAGTTGATCCCTCCCTCTACACCTTTTAACCCTCCCCATAAATGCATCCCTCCCTTTTTCATCCTACTCCTACAGCAGGGCATCCCTCCTACTCCATCCAACCTTCCTCAGCATTGTATCCCTCCCCTTTTAGTCCTACTACTTGATCACTGAATCCCTCCTACAAATAACAAAATTCCTCAGGTGTGCATACATCACTTTTCTTGATCCTACCCCTTCAGCAGTGAATTCCTTCCTCTACTCTGTCCAACCCTCCTCATGAGACCATACCTTTCCCATTTTATATCTTACCTATTCAGCAATTGATCCCTTCTTCTACTCATTCCAACCCTCCTCAGGAGAACAATCCTTCCTTTTCTTCATCTTTATAATGTCCAATGCTCCCTAGAAGTTCATTCCTCCTTTTATTCATCCTACTTCTTCAGCAGTGGATTCCTCACTTTCCTTCGTCCTATTCCTTCTGCAGTCCAACCCTCCCTATGAGTCCAAGCCTTCTTTTTCTCCGACATATCCTTTCAGCAATGGATTCCTGTCTCCACTCAGTCCAACCTTTTTTAGGAATGCATCCCTCACTTTTCATCATCCTACCCCATTTAACAGTGGATCCTCCCTTCTACTCCTTCCAACACTCCCCAGCAGTACATTACATTTCTTTCTTTTTGTAATTTCACTTCAATAATGGATCCCTCTCTCTTCTTCTTCCAACACTCACCAGCAGTCGATCCCTCCCTTCGTTTTGTCCTACCCTTTTCAACAGTTCAAACCTACCTCTAATTCATTCAACACTCCCCAGTAGCGCATGCCTCCCTATATTCTGTTCAACACTCCCTGATAGTGCAACCCTTCCTTCTTTTCATTATATCCCTTTCAGAGGTGCATCCCTCCCTCTAATCCATTCAACTCTCCCCAGCAGTGCATGCCTTGCTCTATTCCATCCAACTCTCCCAAACAGTGAATCTCTTACTCTACTCCGTTCAGATCTCCCCAGCAGTGCACACCTCTCTTATCTTCCTTGTGCCCTTTTCAGCAGTGTATATCTCTTCTACTCTGTCCAACACCCTCCAGGAGTGCCTCCCTTTTTTATATTCATCCCACTCATTTTAACATTGGATCCCTCCCTCTACTCCATACAACATTCCCCATCAGGGATTCCCTTGTTTTATGATTCTTACCACTTTAGCAGTTGATCTCTACCACTACTACATCCAAACCTCAGCAGTGGATCACCCCCTTTTCTTTGACCTACTCCTTCAGCAGTGATTACCTCCATCTACTCAGTCCAACCCTCCTCAGGAGTGTATGCCTCCTTATCCTTCATCTTACTCCTTAATCAGTGGTTTCCCTCCTCTACTTCATCCAACCCTCCCCAGCATTTTATTTCTCCATTTTCTTTATCCCATCTCTTCAGCACTGGATCCCTCTCTATTATGTCTGACCATCCCCAGGAGTGCATTCCTTCATTGTCTTCATCCTACCATTTCAGCAGTGGATCACTCCCTTTATTCCACCCAAACCTTACCAAGAGGGCATTGTTTCCTTTTCCTTTGTTCAACCCCTTCAGCTGTATATCCCTCCCTTTTTCTTCGTCCTTTCCCTTCAGTGGTATATCCCTCTCTTAGCTATGTACAACCCACTCGAGGAGTGCTTTCCGCTTTTCTTCATCCTACCCCTTCAGTAGTGTATCCTTATCTCTAATCCGTCCAAACCTCCCCACCAGTTAATCCCTTCCTTTTCATAGTTATACCCCTTCATCAGTGAAAAATACCTTTACTCCATCCAATCCTCACCAGGAGTGCATTCCTCTCTTTTATTCGTCCTACCCCTTCAGTAGTGTATCCCTCCCCAGCATTTAATTCCTCCTTCTGCAAAGTCCAACCTTCCCCAGCAGTAGATCCATTTCTTTTCTTCATCCTACCACTTTCAGCAGTGGATCCTCACCTCTATTCCATTTAACACTCACCAGGAGTTAATTCCCCTTATATTTGGCATACCTCTTTATCAGTGGATCCCTAACCTTTCTTCGTACAATACCTTCAGCAGTGGATCCCTCTCTCTCCTATGTCCAACCTTCCCCAGGAGTACAATCCTCCCTTTTCTTCATACTACCTCTTCAGCAGTGGATCCTCCCTTTTCTTCATCGTACCTTTTCAGATGTGGATCCCTCCCTTTTCTTCGACCTGCCTCTTCAGCAGTGGATCTCTCCCTCTACTCTGCCCAAACCTCCTCAACATTGTATCCCTCATTATACTCCATACAACCATTTCAGTAGTAGATTCCTTCCTTTTTCACCTACCCCTTAGTCGTTGATCCCTCCTTCTATTAAGTCCAACATTCTTCCATAGTGTATCCCCCCCTTCGTTATACACCTTCATCAGTGGGTTCTTGGTTTTACTCAGTCCAACCCTTCTATTGAGTGCTTCCTCCTACCTCTTAAGAAGTGGATCATTCCTATTAATCAGTCGAATCCTCTTCAGCAATGGATTCCTTTCTTTGCTTCGTCCTTCCCATTCAACAGTGGATCCCTACCTTTACTCTGTCCAACTCTCCCCAGTAGTGAATTCCTCTCTTTTATTCATCCTACCCCTTCAGTAGTGTATCCCTGTCTACTCCATACAAACCTCCCCACCAGTTAATCCCTAACTTTTCATTGTCCTACCCCTTCAGCAGTTGATCACTCCGTTTACTCCATCCAATCCTCTCCAGGAGTGCATTCCTCTTTTCTTTTTCCTATTACTTCAGCAATGAATTCCTCCCTTTACTCAGTCTAGGCCTCCCCAGCAGTGGATCCCTCCCATTTCTTCGTTCTTTCCCTTCAGTAGTGGATCCCACCCTTTACTCCATCGAACCCTCACCAGGAGTGCATTCTTGTCTTTTCTTCGTCCTACTCCTTCAGCAGTAGATCCTTCCCTCTACTCAGTCCAACCCCCTGCAGTTGTGCATCTCTCAATCTTTACTTTGAACCACGTTGATGGTTTCGTAAGAGGATGCAATAATTACTGTAGTTTTGTTTAAAATTAAAGTTGCATCTTTGTAAAGATAGTCTATCTTGCTGAGTGTTTTAGTCTTGTGGGTGCGTAAATGGTGGTGTGTGCGTAAGAGATTTTACCGAGAACAAATTTTGTTGCACGAAAAATTTTTAATAATGGGTTTCCGCGGCAATTTTATATATCAAATCGAAGAACTGTATCCGTTTTAATAAGCATTGTTTGCCATGTGTAGAGTTTGGTACTTTAATTTGTCTTACATATAGAGAGATATGTTCAGTCATCCTGTATGCAGGACTATTAGAATAATTTGGAAATTTCTATATGAGCTCCATATGTTTAACTAGGCAGTAGCTGTCTAATCATGTACTCTTATTATTCTTTTGGGCCATGCATGGTTACGAATTTGGACGACGCAATCTTAGCATGATGTGAATTGCCAGTTCCTCTTGTTCTTCCTTTTGCACAGGTTAACTCGTTGAAGCATTTTTAGCTGTGTTCCGTGTTGCCATGTCAGCATTTAGCGGCCTTGCGTGTTAAAGGAACCATCGTCGTTTGACAGATTTCACGTCCTTGGAGCTTCGGCATGTCAGCACAAAGCTTGAAAGATCTCTGGAGAAAAAAGTATTGACATGGAGCTCTTAAGACACTGCATACAGTAAGTGCAAAAGTATTATCGTTAATCTTCGTAGTTTAGTAACGGACACGCACTAGTGGAGGTAATAGAGAAAACAAAAGAATAAGAAGCGGCGAAAAAAGGCTCGTGAAAGGTCAATGCTCCGAGATCGATTCTGCCGTTCAGTCTTGTGCAAAATGTGATTTAGGAAGCCATGTCATTCTTGTGGTTTGACTTTTTGTACTTGGGCAATGTCAAGTACGAAATAATAATAAATATAATACAGTTAACAAGTAATTATTATTAGTTAATAGCCTGCGAGCGACGTAGTCATTTGTCATAACACAAAAATATAATTTCTGTTTCAACAATTTAACTAAACAAAAAGGATGAGCCTAAAATATTTCGGGCTTCTTGCCTAAACAAAACCTTTAAATAAAACCATTTTTTGCATGAATTATGGAGGAATAAAGTCGACTCTTGATATCAGGTTTTTTGGGCCAATTAATTTTGTGGCAGAATTTGATAACTGGCGTTCCTAGTCGCGTGGTTTTTGAAATGGCGCCAGCTGACGGCTGTGCTGCTACGTCGCCTCCACGCACCGTGTAGTAGGGAGGGTTGCGTGGCTACCCCTGCGAGGGGTTGGTAGGCAACCAGCGGGGAGGGCGTGTCGTGCGGGCGGTCGGGGTGGAAAAAGGGGGCAGAGTTATCGATTCCCGACCGCGTCGCTGAAGGGGTTGTTACTCCTGCCCGGGAGGGGAATGAACGGCCTCGAGAAGTCATTCCCGTCTGTGCCACGCGCTCTCTCCAACCCCCTTTATCACGGTCGCCCGCCAAAACACAACCTATCCATTAACATCCCTTGCAGAAAAACTCATCTACACCCTTTTTCTCCAACAAGTTATCATTTATGTCCATACTGTGTATGCAAGTTCACTCGTAACAATATATTCAAATTAATGGTGCTGTCTTAATTACCTAAAAGAACTGGGGTGACTAGTGGAAAAATTCATATTTAACACGTGCTATTTAAACCATTTAGAGAATGCGTGTTCTTAAACTACTTTTTTAATTGCCGGGAATGCATGGGAAAAAGGTTTCATCTTATTATTTATTAGTTTACAATTTGTCAGGAATTTTTAGTGGCATCGTATGAAATCCTAGTATCCAACTCATAGTCCAGCTAATAAATATGTTAAATATTTCTTTTTAGTTCTGTGGCTGGAGATGTTGAAGAACCAGTGAAATAAAACTGAAGTCCTTGGCAGACGTACATTTCGTTATTGCTTAATAGACAACCCTCATACTGTCCTCAATCTTGAGCCAGGGCCTTGGCAGTGTTCACTGGCCCATCGTGCAAACGACAGATTGCTTTCTCCTTTAGCAGTCAGAAAATAATTGCTATTTCCAGGAGTAAGGATGGGTCTGATGCCGCATTAATCAAAGTTTCCGTAATTTAAAGGCTACATTTAGTGAGAAACTAGCGAAAAGGATGTTTGAATTCTTTCGACGCCAACACGACCTGGTATATCAAAATTGAAATACAATAAATTTTCAGCCGTCGTTTGTATGTGATTACAGATTCTTTACGACCTATTATTAAGTGGTTTTTAATTAGTCTGTGATAAAACTCGATTAATACTCAATAATAAATACACTTAAAGGAATGCGGACAGCAGTTGACAAGTTCAACTACTGTCTGCAGTCACATCTCTGCACCACGAATCCGCTGAAAGGCCACACAGACGCAAGCATTGTCTATTCCGCAAGAATGCTTACAAGTATTTGGAAGGTAGACAAAAATGACTGTCGTCCTTTAAATTGCGCTTTTAAATGATCATTTTGCTAAGGGGTCCTTTAAAATGGTGTTCGGAAACAGCGAATATGACGGATTTTTAATGTTAACTATCAAGATCCTATTGTATAATCGCGACGTCTACCCTCGCGCGTTTTCTGTTCAACACCCGGCCCTTTCTACTCTAAGCCTTCCGGTGGCGACTATGAGACTTCTAAACCGTAACACACTATTTCCCGTCTTCCTGGAAACGACGGAATTCATTAGCGCGGCGTCTGTAGGTAACCCGCAACATTCTAGCCAAGTCCGAGAAACATATCGCGTGAGAGTGTGGTGCTTTAGCAAGCCGTTAGCCGAGAGCGTTTACCTTGGCAGGTGATAATTAGACAAAACTAAGTGTCTGCGCGCGCGTACTTCTGAGAGACTTGTTGTTGCATTCAGGGAAGCGGAATAAATTACCAGGATTCTGAGTACCGTTTTGCAAATTTCAAGTCAAAGGTCAGGAAAATTATTTACAAATAATTCCAATTTTCAAGTAGCTTTTGCGTACCTTATCCATTAAAACGGTGTTTTTAAAGGCAGCTTTGGAAAATAAAATTTGGTATTATGTAGCGCTAAAACTACTTATGCCATGTAAGAAAAGGTGATTAATTAATCCTTTGAAATTTTCTTAAAGGATTTGATTAATACATAACACGTTATGAGACAAATGTGTTTGTGTGGCTAACAGGTGTGAGGTTTTGAGTGTTATTTTAATTAGGTTTCCACCTGTTACCTATGTAGTGTATCTTTAACTGGAACACACAGTGAATCCTGTACCCCTCATGCAGTCCAACTGCCGAATGTGTAGCAACTTGGCTACTTATTATAGACTGCTTGTCCCTCTGGCCTTCTCTTTTCGGGTCTGTGACTTTTGACGATGATTTATTTCCTTTAAAGGCTTTATTCATTTTTCCTTATTTGGTTTCAGCTAGATTTTTTTTATCATGGCCTTATTTACAATAATTTTTGGCGTGTCTTAAGTTTTTTCTTTTTTTTCATAATATAATTTTTATATTATGACCCGTCTATATTTTTTTTTTCAATTATGGTCCCTTCTCTTTTATGAACATTTTCATTTATGATCATGCTCAACTATGGCTATTTTCAACTGTGACCATTATCAATTGTAACCTTTATCGTAACCATTTTTATCATGACATTTTCCACACAGGCCCTTCTCAGCTCGGACTTATTTCTATTGTGTTATTTTCCCTATTATAACCATCTTTTTTAAAACCGGCCTGGTTATTAAATGATCCTGTCCGAGGATAGTGAGTGATGGATCGTGGAGCAGTAGCGCTGGGGTGGAGGGGTGGCGCGACAGCGGGCGGGGAGGGTTGTTGGCCCTGCGCCGTGCTGTATCTCCGCTCCCGCCGACCGGAAGTGCTGGCGCGGTCCGCCGGAGACCTGCTTCCGTCGCCGTCGCGCTCCCAGCTGCGGCTGTGTCGGTGTCCTGCCACCTGCCACCTGCCACATTAGTGCCACGTGCACGATAAACCTCTGTAAACCATCAATATTACATACATTCTTAAATAACCACCAACAAGATTATTACTCTTGTATCAATACAAATTAAATGACAAAACGCTTCTGGTCTCTAAATAATTCTAACACTTTTTAATACATATACGCTGATTAAATTTAAGGCAGACAGATATAGGAACCACCATATTGGTATCAACGATTTTTAGTCCAAAACAAGTTTTTAATTTCTAATATAGACATTTGCCTCCGTTAAGGCAGAGAGGACTTAGTGAGAATTGTCTGAGACTATAAAACAGTATCTGTTGACAATATCATATGTTATAGTCCGTCCTGAAAATGAATAATCTTATATGTCAGCGACTTCACAGGGGAAAATATTTTCAGCGAATACGTTACGTATTAATTTTCATTGCTGCCTAAACAGTAGTTCACATGCGTACCGTAACTACCGCATCTACCGCATCATGGTACGTGGCAGGCCAAGCTCAGTGATGGTACAGGTACCGTAATAATAGCGCAGGGTAACAACCGGTACTCGCATCCTCAATCAAATCACTTGCCTTGCCTCAGTGGCACAGTTTTTTTTGTAGCGAAAAAGTCGTTGCGGTGAATCCTGTGTTCGAATCCCGGGCTAGGTATGTATGTGTGTGGCGTTTTTAAACGTAACAATGGCTGTTAAAGTTTGGCGTTTTATTAGCCCAATGTGGATGTTAGTGATCTTAATCAAATGAAATAAATCTTTGGTATACGAATGCGCCAAAATAAAAGCAGGTTTGAAATGTCAACTCTTGTGACAATGAAAGTCTCTATCGGCACCTGTATCGTGGCGATAAACTCGTGAGGTGTGTGGTTGAGGAAGTAGGCGGCAGAGATAAACCACTGCCTCTTGTTGAACTCTACTTGAGTGTCTTTGTTCGACCAACATCACGATGTGTGGAACTTGGATGGTAGATCGTAGCTGATTGGCTCTATTGTGGAAAGGTCCGCACGAGTAACCAACCGGGCTAGCGAACACTTTACATTTTTAATTTTTAGTAACTGCAGCATTATTGTGAATACCGCAGTTAGGCACGGCCTCACCCAAAATGTTGGGATTTTGTAACTTAGAAGTGAGGTTATGTGTATTGTACGTAGTTGTGGAAACACAGAAACCCATATCATTAGTGAGCGACTATTATGCAGGTAGTCAGGCAAAAATTGAAACTGCGAAAGTTTTCCTGACACTGCGAATATAACTGCGAAAGTTTTCCTGACACTGCGAATATAACTGCGAAAGTTTTCCTGACACTGCGAATAGTATATAATGAGTAGATTATAACTAGTGCGAAAATTTACTTATTTCGCTTGTGGATTCCACACAAGTGCTCAGGATTAATTAGTACATGCATATTGATTACCATTAATATGAATTTAAAATAAAAGTACAGGAAAAACTTATGGAACTACAGTACAATACAAAATACCTTACGGGTAACGGTAATTGACTTCTGAATACAGATGCGTCACAACAGAACAAGTTTTCTAAATAGCTGCTGTTCGGTTACTGAACACCTTCAGGGAGCAGGAAGAATGTTTTAGTGCATGTGTGGTGTAAATGTGTAGAGATCGCAGTTCGAGGTGAGTGACGTAACCCAGCGTGGATGGCGAGGGGCTCCCACGTGACCTCGTCTTGCTGGGCTAGCACTCGCTCCGTGTTGGCGTCGTGTTGCAGCCCGGTGCGCGCGGGGTGCTGACGTCACGTACCCGGGGTCCTCTCACCCTCAATCCGCCATACCCTGCCTTTAAGTGCCAAGTTGCAACAATGAACTTGTTAATAAGCAAGCACAATTTTATCATATCGTCGTCTTACTTCTAAAACCTCGTAACTCCATTTCAGTCAATTTTACAGGAGAACTTATGAGCTTTTGGAACACGGTTTCAACTGACAACGATACGAGGTTTTATAATTTGTGAATAGAAAAGAGACTAAGTAGAGTTGACTTACGAGGTTTTATCAGCATATGCACTATGAAAAAATGAAAAAATACACCAAACACATTCGGAATAAAAACTGGGAAAATATGGACTTACGAGGTTTTAGAAGTAAGCTGACGATATGTTATTTATTAATAAAACTTAAATCTCAAGCCTGCGTGCTCCTATGGTAGAACATTTCTATTTAAATAATTTTTATTTTTGAATGACTTATAATACTTTTTGCGATAAATTAATCTTTACGCCGCATTATAGTACTTTCTCGCTAGAAACATGAAAAAATTTATTGTTTTCATTTTGTAATTTCTACTAATATAAAATCGCGTATTTAATTTATAGTCATGTGTAAGTAGCATCATTATTTTCTGTGTCTAAACGTGGCTTTGAAAGTAAGATTTTTTTGTCGGCGTGCTAAACAATTGTCTTGAAGTGTTTGCAGTGAAGTGTCTAACGTAATATATTTAATGTATTTTAGCATAAAAAAACATAGCAGGCTTTAAGTATTAGTCAAAGAAAAAAATATCAGGATATATAAAATAAAGCAGATAGATTCCCCTCTAAAGTCATTAGCGCTTTAGTAGGCATATTTAATTAATTATTGTAATAACAACTATATTTTAATATACTCTGTTATGGTCTACGAAAATTTATAGATGTGTATCTCTGACTTAATAATTATTAAACGTTAAAAATTAGTACAGGCATTTAAACTGTTGAAACAAATATGGCTACGTCTTTCGGATAATTTCTAAACACTTTTGGTTGTGAATAAATTTTTTTGGAACTTTATTGGTTCACTATTTTTTGGGGAGGGGGAAGGTCGTTTTGGGTAACCATTATGGTAAATAGTTTTTCAGGTGGTGTGTTGTGGCCAGACTCTTTTCTGTAAAACAGCCGAGCTGCCATGCGGTGCTGTGGCGCCTCTGGGCCAGTGGCCAGTGTCTAGGCAGGGATGCCAACTAGCTCGGGGAAGTGCGGCAGCACACATGCCCGCGTGGTGCCGCAGACGGAGCAGCACGTGACTGTACCGATAACTTCCTACTCAGATACTCTCTCTGCATGCCCTTCCGTGTCCTACGGTTAGATCGTGGGTCACTGTCCTTGTTTTCGGGGGCATTTTGACGTTTTTCCAATTCATTACGATCGAATCCACGAAAATAGGAACGTTCAGATTTAATGAAATCAAAAATTAAATGTGGTCGTGAGCTTAGGCTAGTTGTAACAACAAAAGTAAAAGATGATTGGAGAGTTCACCTACACAGCTTGTTCTTCTCAGCCAATGCATGTTGAAGTTCACGAGGAAGGACAGTCCGTCGCACAGTTGGGTAACTTAGCCCTATAGGCTCCCTCCTAGTTCTCAAATATGTCTAATATCCTAGCTGTTGTCATTATTATTTCATGAATCTTAACAAGTTCAAGCGCAAAAGTAATTTTTTATTTAGGCTTTAAAAGAGCTCATAATAGTTTTAACTAAGATGCAAAAGCGGTGCAACTTTCCCAAGCTCAGTATGTTTAGCCATAATTTTTGAGTAGCACACTGTTTAATATTTAAGCACAAACATGCTGTGAAAACGTGATAATAAAGATGACCTTCATTAGTAAGTGATTTAAAGTAGGACATAATTAAATAATTTCACATGACATTCAAGTACTTTAAATATCTAAGTTGCTATGATGTAATAAAAATTGATTTTCATTTTTAATTTCATTTCCCATTTTCACTCTTCGGGTCATAGACATGAAATTATTGTTTTGTCATCAAGATTACATATACATATTACCAGTGGCGTAGCCAGTATTTGTGTATGGGGGGGTGTTAAGAAGCATGCCGCCCCCCCCCCCCCCGTATTAAAGCGGGGGGTGGGGGGGGTCCACCCCCGGGAAAATTTGGATTTTAAGGTGTAAAATATTTCTATTTTAGCAGTTTTCGGTACTTAAATTTAAATATTGTAATGGTAAATTTTTTATTTATTTTAATATGAAATTTGTTTGAGTGATGAATAAGAAATTAATTAAAAATTTGTTGCTAGGGGGGGGGGGGGGTTTGAACCCCTAACCCCCCCCCCTGGCTAGGCACTGCATATTACTAAGGATCTGTCAAGTCCACAGTTCGCACTGGATCTGGGCTGAACATGGTTCGCCCCTTATCTCGCACCTGTCCACACGAACAGTCTCACGAAAGTACGAGAAATATTTAAAACGGTTCACGAAAAGTTCTACTTTAGAAATCATATCATGGGGTTACAGGACAAAAAATAATGTTTGTAACTTATAATTAATAAAATTATTTTTTCTGTCAAGATTGAGACAAAATGGTATATGCCAAGGTCTGTTAATGTTTGGCAGTAGTATTTGGGAGGGGGAAAGGGAGAATTTGTCCCTAAATTTATGGAAGAAAAAAAAATAGCGGCAGCATTTTATTGTGGGTGATTCGAGGCAAGCTGTTACAACACCTGTTATCATAAACCACAAAAACATTTGAGAATGACAATGTGACTGTCCAAACCCCTTGTTGTTGTAGTTAGTTTTTTGAACACAAAAGAGTTCTTATTTTAATTTTATTTTCATTTTTTCCTTAAATAAATTGCTTCATCCACACGGATCATAAGAAATACATTTGCACTTCCTGATTTCTTCTTGACACAAACCGTTTTCCTTTGATATCACCAACACAAGATATTAGAAACTGGAATTATCAACTACATTGTGATAACCTCGCGATGCAGTAAAAAAAAAAACAACAACTCGCTACTTGCTGCATGTTGAATGCCACGGAGCGCTGGGCAGGGTGCAGAGGCCCCAGTGAGACGGGGCGGTGTGCGCTGGCGGGCAGTATCCCAGCTCGCTACTTGCTGCATGTTGAATGCCACGGAGCGCTGGGCAGGGTGCAGAGGCCCCAGTGAGACGGGGCGGTGTGCGCTGGCGGGCAGTATCCCAGCTCGCTACTTGCTGCATGTTGAATGCCACGGAGCGCTGGGCAGGGTGCAGAGGCCCCAGTGAGACGGGGCGGTGTGCGCTGGCGGGCAGTATCCCAGCTCGCTACTTGCTGCATGTTGAATGCCACGGAGCGCTGGGCAGGGTGCAGAGGCCCCAGTGAGACGGGGCGGTGTGCGCTGGCGGGCAGTATCCCAGCTCGCCCGGCCCGTCTCAGCAACACGTCAGGTGTTATGTTAACACTTTAAATGAACAATTAGAAAAAATAACATCTAAATACTGTAAAAGTAACCTGCGTTTATTCTTTGAAAGATTTACAATGAATGTTATTTGCAGTTTGCTTGCCATTTTGGTATACTATCAGGGTATAAAGACGTAAATATTTTGATCTGGGTGTGTTTATTCCACACCCCCTCCCCCTCGCACCACATAACTTCTCGATGGCCCTGTGCATAACGCCCGCATTTCCACTGTTAAAAAGAAGTGTGACATGGCGGACTAATGCTTATGCGTTGTTGAGGTTATAAAATCTGAAATTACTTTTAATTTCATGGTTTCATTGTGGTACCTCCAAGATGGTTTATTATGTACTAGTGTATTTATATATTTACTTGGTCTAATAACTGCTTGTATTTCGACAATGTTATAAGAGCGTGTGTGTATCAATACACAATGAAGGTGACATGAAGAAAAAATACATATATTTAATTCAACCAATAATGTTTGTCCCTTCTGTGCCTTCAGCACGATATTTTTTTATTTTTTTTTATATTTAAATTTTTTACTCTATCGCGTCGCGGACTCGTCGTTACTTTAACGAGTATAAGAATTTTGTTTTCAATTGATAGTTGAACTGCCTACTTTTTTAATTTTTTTTTTTTTTTTTTTTTTTTTTTTTTTTTTAGGATTGGTCCTAAAATTTCTGGAAATATTTGTATACGTTTACGTTCAATGATTTTTGCGAGAAAATATTTTGACTAAACATTTTCTTTCCTAACAGGTCAATTTAAACAAGCTTGTAAAAATATATGGCTATACGTATAAATATTTAGTGCGAATATAATGCAAGAAACGTTTTATATATATTTGTTTGCGATACTTTGCTGTCGCTGTGTTGTATTTCCAGCAGCATGGGCTAGATCCCAGGGCCGGGCCCCCTGGAACAAGAAGCCCCTCTCTGAGTGGGCCCGCTTGCGCTTGCAAAAGGGTGACTGTGAAACGTGTTGGATGTCAGAACTCTATGTCTATGTCATGGATAACTTATTGCATGCATGCAGCTCAGGTAAGGGCACCGTGTTGCGCGACCCGGCGTGCAGAACTCTCGCACCACGAGGGCCGCCCGTGCGGGTCCCGCGGATTGTCTTGTTAACATCAGCTGACGGTAACGACGTTCTTCTGGCGAGTCGATATTGACCCCCCTATACGCACAAGGTGGAGATGGGGTCGTCATTATCTCGAGAGCTGACGCGATGTCTCATGTGACAACTGCCTCCGCGAAGTATGTGATGAACTTTTCCTAGCGGGAGACAGGTGTTCTAGTCACGATAGTCACGGTAAATTAAGGAAACAATAGGACTGGTTACGAAATACACATCTGTATGAGTTTAGATTTATCATATGTTTTTAAAAAAACCTTGCGATAAATTTAAAAACGTAGACTAATTTATTTCAGTGTCCTGAAATTGGTTTACCAGGTTTTCGTAGTCGCCATGGAAGATTTCTGCTGGGAAAGAAATATTTTTATAAGTTTAGAGTAGTGGTTGGTAGTGGAATACTTAAATACTCTAGGTACTCTCGTTCCATATTCTAGCTGTCGTGGGCGTTCTGGATATCTGGCTGTACTTTTTGCAAGATTACGGATGTGGAGTGGCAGCCCAGCTACGTCGTAGCTGCGTGTGCCGAACATTAATAAGGCGGGGGCGCTACAATTATCGGCCGAGATTGCCGAGCCTTGTGCGAGGGGGAGCAGAGTACTCCCTCTTCCAAGAGCATAGCACTCGCCCCTCCAAGAGCAGAGCAGGCCCCCCCCCCTCCAAGAGCAGAGCAGGCCCCCTCCCCCTCCAAGAGCAGAGCACGCGGGTTCATCGTCCGGGGCTACGCGCGCCCCGTGCCGGTGTGGCGAGGTTAGTTACTCGCGCATTGGGTCAGCGTACCCGCCGCGGTATGGCCCGGGGGGACTCGTCGAGTTTCCGCCTCAGATAAGGCCGGGTTGTACGTGCCTCTGCTTCGGCAGGCGATATGACTGATAATGAGGACCGATTTTTTTTTTCCCGCTCGTGTGATTACAATTTCCTCTTCCCCATCCCAATTTATCGCTTTGGTGTTGCATTTTGTTAACGGCTTCCGTTAAAAACTATATATGTGAAGTGGCTGGTTTCGCATCTGTGTCAATTGTCATGAGAACCTTTTTTTCTGTAAAGGGAGGGGTAAGATTTATATCTTAAACTGAAGATGGGAAGGCGTGCTCAGTCGTCTTTTTCAGCTGTGTTTCGAATCAGCCCTCCTTTTTATTCTTTGCCTGGCGGGCGTACCCGCGTGGGTAGTGCGTGAATACACTTGGCGTGAGTTTTAACTCCTGAGGATTTTTAATACTTCGTTACACGTGCTTCCGCATTTTGTTGTGCCTTCAATTAACACTGGAGTCGTTGGGCTGGACAATTTTCTTTTAGGGGCACTGCCAAACTTACAGACAATGTCTTGCAGGCGCCTGGAGAAGTAGCGCATTTATTTGCAACGGAGTGCCTCCTGTATATGTGGCTAGCCCACTAGTAACTATTTACACGGAAATGATTTTTCTTGCCTCTTTCTTCGCTTCTGCAGCTAGCACGCTTGTTGCCCGAGTGCAAAGGAGTCGACACGGCAGTTTGGGCATTCAGGTATACCAATATAACTTCACATGGCCACTTTGGACGATGTAAGTTCGTAATGTGGGCGTTTCGTTAACTCGTCAGGTTGAAGCGGAAGTGGTTAGTGAGAATGTCACGCTCGCTGTCTGAAGGTCACGCACCGCTGTCTGAAGGTCACGCACACACTCGGCGGGCTGTAGCGAGCTGTGATCCATGTGACTGCTGACTCGGTGCTCGGAACTTGAGTCGTGGGGTTGGGATGTCATCCACCTCGCTGCAAGCACAAGCTCGTAAGGTGCCTGTCACGTCAGTGAGTTACGGTAATCTAGTAAAAATACCCTTGAAAGTTGGTTGTGTAGTGAGATGTGTCTATGGTGCCGGACAGACTGTTGGCAGGGGGAAAAAGGAGGGGGGGGGGGGGCTTAGCGCCCCCGAGTTTAGAGATATTTGATGTGTAACATCTTTGCTCTCGATATACGGCACTTGGTAGGAGTAATTTCGTGAATGGAACGGAAGACGCTTGGAACTTAAATGTGTAACCACAGTGCTTACATCTGTGGCTGATGGCGCGAACCTAAGTTCACAAAAACAATGGGAAACTTTATAGTATTAACTTTATAGAATTTGAACGAAATGGGCAGTATTTTAATAATATTCGCTGTCGAAAATTGTGTCCAAAGCCGTGGTTTAGTATTTTTCCAAGTCGTTTTCCCTTTTATCTGAGTCGTTTCAAATCGTATGATTCAGTAGTCAACGTAGCTGCACGGCAATGAATTCTAGCGGTGGTTACGTGTGAGTCGCTTCTAAAATGTAGTTGAAAACACAATTTTTGTATATTTATCAGGCTCGGTATTATTTTACAGGTTTCTACGTTAATTTCCGTGTCCGAGTTTCGTATTATAAGTGTATTTGCAACATGAAATCACATAAATTTACTCGTTACCGTGGTTAGGTGTTAGAAATCACTGGCGAGTACTGAAATACTTTGTTTTTTTGCTGCCTAAGTTTACTGTTGATAATAGGGTTAAACTTCGTCTATCTTACTAATGTTATAAATGCGAAAGTTTGTGTGGATTTTTTGTTACTTCTTGATGCCCGGGATTAACACATAGGACACATTTTACTATGAAATTCCATCCCTAATGAATTGAAAAAGGAGTATATTCAGATTTATAACAGAAAATCATGGGTCACAGACATACAAACCGTGAGTGTGTCATTTCTCTATGTCCGCCATACAGTCATACACATAGTAAGGTCTGGCAACTTCCTGTCCTTGGTTAGACCCGTCCGCTTAGTGGAGCTCGCGGCGGCTAGCGAACTAACGGCGCTAATAACAGTTCAGTTCTTAACTTTGTAAATAGATGGCGTTGTCTTGAATTTTAAACGCGCTATCGTTTGGTGCGTCTGTCACGTCTTTCCTAGGATTTGCAAAAGTTTGTGTGTATGTTTGTTACTTCTTCAACTAAAGGCTACTTTCTGCCCCGAAAAAATTGGCTGTTCCTGTGGGATGATCGTCACTAAAACGTCAATAAAACGCGACTGCCTAACTTTTGAAGTTCTAACCCGTTTTTACAAACTAAATACCTTCATCCAGTAGAAAAAGAAGGTTCCTTCAAGGTAGTATCATCACTCAACTCTGTAACAACATAGAACAGGAATTTATTTATATCCATAAATGTATATATACGCATATAGGATATAATACAGAGGATATATCAATAAAAATAATTGTTGATGGCGTACCTGTTGAGTAGACCATCTACACATCTATTGACACAGTGATAACTGCATACCCTGTTGAGTTCTCAGAGTTGCCGTCCCATAAGTCGGAGCTGAAGGTCGGTGGCCTGTCTACTGATGCGAGACCTGGATGCACCAAGGTTGTGCAACGGCACAAGGTTACGCATCACAGAGCTGGAAAGGCATATTGTGCAGGCCACCATTATCACCGTAGGAGCCAAAGTAGAGATGGTATTAATACCATGTATCCCTACTATCCCTACAGATCGACCTTTCCAGTTCAAACAAATTTTCAATTACTGTAAACAAAAGTCAAGGACAAACACTAAAAGTGGCAAGAACACATCTGGGCACCCCATGTTTTTGCACGGACAGCTACGTGTTGGCTGCTCGCATGTATCTAGAACCAAAAATCTACTCATACATATACGCAGAAAAAAATAAGTCTCGAAACGTGGTTTATAGAGACGAATCGCCGTAAATTCTTGGCTCTCAAAACACCCCGAAACTATAACAGACGTTTTGCCCCGTGTTGAGGTTCCTTGTCTCATACAGTAGCATCAGTATCTCCTGACAATGAGTGAGAAATGTCTTCCAACCAAGCGATTAGGAGAACTGAATTTTTTCAACGTTTATTGTATAATTCTTTCGTAAAAATGGCAATACATTTAACAGCCAATCTTAGGGTGATTATAGTCCTAACTCTAAAGTACAACCAAAAATTGGTCGCTTGCGGGTCGAACTCAATGTAAGCGTCGCACAGTGTGTGGTTCGGAACCCTCGGTGCGGGAGTCCGACTCGCAACTGACCGGTCTCTTGGTTCAATTAACTGTTAAACCGCGGGTGAAACCGTTGGGCGCAGCTAGATGCTAATATAATACATTGGAAACCTTACAAGTTATACAAAACTCACAATTCACGTTTACAGTTAGTCACGGTAAGTAGTTTTCGTTTATACCCACAGTAAGTAGGTGTCTATAGATATTTTTTTTTTTAATTTTGAGGTATGAAATGGTGAACTTGAAGTAATGATAAGAGAATAGCATAGAAATATGTTCGGGCACTGGGTTCAGGGTCAAATTTCTGCAAAAATCCCAAAAATGACTAAAAATTTCCCTATTTCGATGGGAAAATCCTCATTTTTAGAAAAAAATGCCAATTTTTTCTTTAAAAAAAAATCGAGTCTTTAATTTCCTCTGAGTTTCTTAATTTTCCTCTGAGTGGCTTAAATTACTTAAGAAGGTAAAGTCCGTTTGGTCATGACATTGACAGTAAAATAGAAATTCTTTAATTTTTGACAAAAATTCCAAAATAAAATTATTTATTTCCAATTAAATTACTTAATCGATTCCCGGTATATGCGCTTGCACAAAATAATGGCGAAATGTCCTTCCTCTTTGATGTCCTTAATCAGACTGGCCCCATATCACTACTATCATAACATATATTACTTCCACATTATAACGTCAAAGCGGCCAGTCAATGGAAAGTGACATAAGGAAGACCATTTCAAGTGAAGGAAAAATAAGCAAACAAACATCAAGTCCCCTGCAGGTTTAGTGCAATGGCGGAAAACCACTTTCGTTGCGACTTAATTTCATTATTGTTATTATAATATATAAAGAGCTTACAACACACACATATATATATATATACATATTTACATATTTACATACCTTGACCCAATCTCTTCCATATGTCTGCCCGAACCAGCGTATTCTTCAAATTGTTTATATAATTGCAGCTGTTCATATCATATAATTCACTACACTTTATCGTAATCCGTGACAAAAACTGAATAAATATGTTGTCGAGAGACAGCGACTGGGAGACAGGCGTGAATGCTGGCACGTGTTCCCAGTGGCGGGCAAGGCCAGGGACCGCGCTGCCACCGAGCCTTAAGTCAAGGCAGAGTCAGTGGCCGTGACCTGACTGACGCGTGAACGCCATACGGGAACACCTCCATTCCTTCACCTTGGAGCGATACTGACCTTACCTTGCCTTAGGCTTGATCTGCCCTGCCCTGCCCTAGCAACTGTCACTGACCCTTCCCCTGATAGGCCTCAGCCTCTAACCCCCACCTCTTCCCCTTGTGCGCCTGAGCCGCTACACCTACCTCTTCCCCTGGCTTGCCTCACCTCAGCCTGAACACCTACCCCTCCCCTGGTGTGCCTCAGCCTCGGCCACTGCCCCTTCCACTAGCCTGTCTCAGCCTCTGTTTTCGGCTTGTCATGCAAATTTGACATACATGACTGTTGGAACTCTCTTTGTAGCGCCTGACGTGTGTATTTTTTTTTTTTTTTTTTTTTTTGCAAAAGGGGGTGGGTGGTGATTCTTAATCCGCAGGCCAGATTAAAAATATTTAGCATTCACACCAACAAATGTAAATCATTTGAAGGTGGCTCTATTCCTTCCTCCCTTTCACCGAAATAAAATTCAGTGTATTCTTCTGACTCTGCCAGTAATTTTGGTTAACCTTTACTTTAGTTCATCATCTGGAGATGTTTTCCCCACGAAATCTTCCACGCTAGTACTCAACCGGATCGCATGTTGTGACTGATGAACGAGGACTGACAGTCTGAACTGTGAGTGTGTTGGGAGAAGCCATGAAGCCAGGACAGGCGGGACCTAGCTCTCTGCGGGAGGGTTACCAGTTATAAATAACTACCTGGCCGCGACCCCTGAGGGGCGGCGACCTGGGGGAGGCGAGGCGAGGCGTCTCCGTGTCTTCCCCCGTCGCGTCGCCTAGGTTGCCCGTCAGCTGATTCGGCCGTCCGCCGACACACCGGTGTAGCAGCAGCATAGTCCAAATTCCAACATTGTCCGACTGGCTACACTTGTAGTCAGTTGACCCAACCAGCTAAATGTGAGGCCAGGCTACATACGCAGCCAAATTGCTTCAAAATGCTACATTTGTGGCCAGTTGCACCGACCAGCTGCATGTGTGGCCAGGCTACATTTGTAGCCAATTGCACCAACCAGGACTCGGTATCGAATGAAATGTGTCGATATTGTTCTCATGTGTAGTAAATAAATGTATTGTAATAATAAAAGTATATATTTACAAAAAAGCAACGTAATCTTGAATTTTCAATACTTATACTTAGATACTTAGCATTCATTGTTTACTTTAAATAGCAAACAACTAAACACGTATATATCAAGTTTTAATCAAACAAAAAGAATACAAATCGCTACGTGGAATCAAGCAAACAAGATTTGAACAAAGGCAAGCTAACGAAACTAATGCCAGCCAATGAAGCATCGTAAAAGTTTTCTCTATCTTGGCACTCACTTGTTGCCAGTGAATAAAAAAAGCAATGGCAACTACCTACACGCACAAAATGTTGATAGTTTAAACATAATTTTAACAAAAATATATTAAATAAAGATGAATTGTAATATCAAAATATTTTGTATTTTTTATGTTGTGAGTACAAAAGTATAAGAATGGAAAAAGAAAACTACTCGATGCCAAAAAGTATACATGCTTTTCCCGTGCCTATAGCGCTGCGTACTGCCGAGAAGATCTCTTGCTCCGTAGAAGCCTGCCACGCCTCATCCTTGGATCTGTGTGCACGTACTCTCTTTCTCTCTCTGGCCAGTGCAAGCCTTGTCATTAGCGCTGCGCTTGTTTCTGCATGCTCTGTGGCCAGATACATACCAGTTAGCGGAAAACTTGTAGACCACAATGTTGTAATAGAAATTTATTAAAATATCAGACACATTGTATTTTTTAAAGTAATATTTAGAATGAGAATTTTGAAAATTCACATTACTTTTGTATTTTATCATGATTATCATTTGATAACAATATACTTATTTTTTATTTTCAAGTGTGTGGTAATCGAAAGACGCCATCTTGGTATAAAAATTTTTTGTTAGCTTTTATGTTATAAAAATTAATTTTATAAGTGTTTGCTCTTTTGAGCAAAGCACTTACTTGCATGGACTGCCTTGTTATGAATAGTGACAGAACGCTACAGATAGTTTATCTTTTGAAATAATATTCGGTGTTTAGCATTGAATTTTTTTTCCTCAGTATTATTACAACTTAGAATGTTGACAATAGACATTAATTTATTCTGATACAAATCAACAAATATTAAAATTATTTATATATTTTAATTATTATGATTAAAGATGGCATGCAAAATAAGATTTGTAATATTCCACTCTTGTAATACTGGTCGCCATGTACTATGTACTGCAAACTAAGCGTGAAACAGGCTATAGAATCACAATAACGCTACATAATGATCGCGACAGTAATGTAGTAATTTTCAACAAATCACATTCGATAAATTTGTGAAATCAGCGTGACAGACTTCGTGACGCGACAGATTTCGCAATTAGGAAGTATTTTTCTATTTCATTGGCATCGCGGGCGCATGCTACTGAAATTAGGTGGGAATTTTGTTTTCGAATGGTGGCGTTTATGATTATATAATTTTTCGTATTATTTTTGAGGATTTTTTTTTTTTTAAGATTATGTCTAGTTTCTTAAAATGTTTTTAATATTTTCTCGTAGAATGATTTTTCTGAACAAATATTCAATTTAGACCAACAAATGTTTTCTCAAACTTATAATTATTGATGGGTTTCGTTTTTATGGATTGTAGGTTTTGTTTTCGCGTGTTGTAAAACCGCGGGTTCACAATAGCGCGATAATTTTCGGTCGCATTATTGTGATCCAGCATGTGTCGCACACACGCGTGTGATTGGTGGGTGACGATACAAGTCGGGTTTAAGTTATTTTGAGAATAGTTAATTTATTTGTTTGGGTTAGGGGTTTACGGAGGAGTAAGGTGACTGGACCTGCATAGTAGTAGTAGTAGTATCCAAACTACTTGCGTGCCGACTGTGCTCGTGCAGGTGATAGCATTAACCCGCGAGACCTCAGCGACACAGCCTGCAAGGACTGGCCCTTAAAACCCTTATTGTGTGTGTCGCTGGTGCTTCTAGTGTCGTGCTTGGGGAAACCATAACAGTATATGGCAGAGAAATGAAGATAAATATCTAATGCAAGGCCCCTGGGCTTTCAAGAATCTGGACCGGGCGTTTAATGGCTAAAAATTATTCTGAAAACACGCGTTTAGGTGGTTTCACTTTACGAATAATACAGTTATAAAAATGAGCGTGTTCTTGAATGATTGTTGTGAGCAGGTACCACCGGACATATTGAGCAGGCTTCTCCTGAAGGCCCGGGTGACGGCCGATTGTTTCCACTCTGCTGCGTGCCACGCGCAAAGCGAGATACCGCTGGAAAGAGAGATTGCTAAATCATAACACGGAAATAGCGGGTCCTTTAGCGACACTCTAGTGCTCAATGATAATATAGTCACGACGTGTTAACACCAGCGGTTGATTCAGTTGCTAAGAGAGTTAAACAGAGCTTCATTAAAGTTTCGTGAGTCCTGAACGTGCCAATGAATTCATTAAGTATATATCGTTAAAAAAAAAAAGTAAAGCTCTACAGACTCCGCGAAATCGAATGTTCTTGGGGGGGGGGGGGGGAAAGGGGCGGGGGGAGATCAGCTCTAACAAGAACCTGCCAACAAACGTGTCACGCCGACAAAAATTACTTCCAGATTACGATATCTTCATGAAAACAACGCCGTATTCAGTCTTCCGAGTTGTGTTTCGTTTGAAACAGCGCGAATACGGAAGTGAACGGGATAAGATTGTATTTGCTGTGAACACACCACGTTTGAGAATTTAAATTGTAATATACCAGAATGATTATTGTGGGCCCATATTCAAATTAAACAAAGTACTCTTAAATTTATGAAGTCTGTGGCTTATTTATGACAAGTACTTTTCGTAAACTCTCGGTAAAAACTTTTTTTAATAGTGTAAAATTGGCAATGAAATGGAACTCGGTATAATCTTTATAGTGGGATTGCTAGCATTTATGCAAGCGTCCGTTGCTCAAAAAATGGGTAGGGATAGTAATTAAAAGACGCCATCTTGGTGTAAACTGTTTTTAGGCCATTACAACTTTATATCGTCTACATTTTAATATTTGGCTTTCTTAAAGCATAGTTTGTAATTTATTGGAATACCGGAAGTTACTAGTGTCTGGTTCCTATGAATACTTTTCCCTGTGAACTCGTTGACGTTTAAGCCCACCCAACACTATGCCTATTTTCCGCTATAACTTCTGTTATACCCATGCTTATAAAAGTGGGCATAAAAGTTTGTATAGCAAAAGATAAGAAAGAATTCTTAACTTCATACACACTTAGAATGTTAACAGAAAACCAGCCAACGCATTTTCCGACCAAAACAAGCATATGGGTGTAGGATAAACATATTGTTGTCAATTTAACAAAATACTGAAGGAAAAAATATGAAAATTGCAGCTGCTTATATTAAACCTGGTAAATGATTTTTTTTTTAATTTTTATCTTTAATATCTCATTAAAACCTAGTTGGTTTAATATTAAAAAAACAAATGCAGAGCAATTTTGAAATATCAAAATAAAAATAAAAAAGGATCGTGTGACCTATTGGAACAAATTTAAACAGCGATTTTAAGAGGGTTGGTTACAGAAAATATCGGGCTTCAAGCTGCAACTTCAATCGTAATTTTCCGTTCAGTATTTCAAGAAATAAATGGATTTATAGCTAAAAAATAAAAATAAATAAAATATCTCAAATCGAAAACCGGAAAAATCGCTTCGAGGTGCACTGCAGCATAACCCAAGGTGCCCGGTTACAAATACGGAATTTCAGCGATTTCTGATTACTGCACCACGCTCTCCACAAAGACAGGCATTACAATTTCATTTATAACTATATAATATTGATTATTAAATGTAATCCTTATGTATTCTAGGTTCGATGTGTTTGGTTTCAGAAGGTTCGCAAGTATCAACGGAAAACAACAAAGCAAGAATGGTCACTGGGGTCCATGGAAGGAGCTTTGAAGGCTGTTTTAGAAGGCCAAATGGTTTCTTTGAAGGCTGCTCGACAGTTCAAAGTGCCTCAAACTACAATTCAGCGACATGTGGCAAAGAAACGTGCCAATCCTGGGTATACTGTTGTGAAAAAATTAAGACCAATAACTAGTGTATTTACCACGGAACAAGAGGCAGAACTTAGATTATCTAACGCAAATTAAAGGACAGTTTTAAGGCTTAATCATTAAAGAACTTTGTGAACTTGCTTTTCAGCTTGCTGAAAGGAACAATATCAAACATACGTTTAATGCTGCATACAAATCTGCTGGAAGAGATTGGGTAAAAGGTTTTCTTACTCGTAATCCCATCTTAGCAATAAAAAACGGAGTCTACATCAGTCCCACGAGCGATGGGTTTTAATCAAGTTGCTGTAGGCAAGTTTTTCGATAATTTAGAAAGTCAAGTAGATAAATTGAACTTAATTGTGGAGAGAATCTTCAATTGTGTTGAGACTATTTTAACAGTCAATCCTAATGTCACACCGAAGTTGTTGCTTTGAAAGGGCGTAGGCAAGTAGGAACAGTTACCTCAGCAGAAAGTGGCCACACTGTGCAGAGATGTGTGTTTCAGCTTCAGGGTGCTACATCCCACCGATGTTAATCCATCCCTGAAAAAGAATGCAACTATAGTTTGAGACAACTTCCTACTTCCTCCTGGTGCCTGTGGACAAGTCCAAGAAACTGGTTTGATGACAAAAGAACAATTTTTGACTCGGTTCAAAAGGTTTATTAAATTTACTGGATCGTTAAAGGAAATACAATACTTCTTGTAATAGAGGGCCACAAAACACACATAAAGAACATAGAATTGATTGATTTGGCACATGAAAAAGGGGTTGTCTTTTGTTTGCCACCACATTGCTCACATCGTCTTCAACCTTTGAACGTGGCATTCATGAAACCTCTGAGTAAGTTTTACGAAGATGAAGTAAGAACATGACTTCGCATCAATCCTGGAAAAGTGGTTACTCTGCATCAGATCTCAAGTTTATTCGGTAAAGCTTTCATCCCTTTCAGCTACCATGAGCACAGCAGTGAATGGCTTTAGAAAAACAGGAATTTGGCCTGTAGACAAAAATGTGTTTCAAGAAAGTGATTTTCCCCCATCTTAAACTACAGACATTCCTCCAGCTCCCACAGTAGAGGATATAGAAACTGCAGAACATATTCATTAGAATCATTCAGTGGAAATCAAGCAATTGTGTCAAGGTGGAAAACACCAGAAAAATAACTAGTTGAAGAACAAGTGGCCGCTTCTTCTAACTTTCCAGATATCAGCCCTGAATTAATTTTAGCTATTCCAAAAGTGGATAAACAAAGCGAAATACAACGATACACAGACGTGGAAAAACTTGTTTTAGCTAAATAACCTTATAAGAATGAATTGTTTGAAGAAATTAAAAGAAAAATATCCCCCAAAACTTCTACATTAAAACGAAAAATATCCTCATAGAGTTCTAATGAAACAAAGAAACAGGCAAAAAAACTTATTGTCAAGAAAAATGCAAGGAGTTCTGATTTCTTAAACAAGCTCTCATGCTCATAAGACCATAAAATAATTTCCAGCGACACAGAAGAAGATGATGAACAATGTTTATACTGCTACTACTTCTGCGAAGAAGATTGGATACAGTGCATTGGATGTGGGCGTTGGGCCCACAATTCCTGTGCAGGGATAGAAAGTGAAAACGACGAGGCAGTTCACATGTGTGTGCTATGCGAAAGTCATAAATAAGATTCGATAAGACAATTATAAAGTGATAAGTGACTTTAAAGTTGTATTAATGTTCGTTCCCTGTCTTACCTCGCATATGGGACAATATGGGGAAAATATACTATTTTCAATTTGTTATATATGTGATTAAATGTAACAAGTTTTTTGTGTATTATTGTAGTTTAATTGTTGAACAAACAAAATGTAACCAAAGGGTTTTTATTTGTTTATTTTTATTTATTTTGTAAGGGGTTAAAGTTAGCTTCCCCATCTTGCCCCGCCTTCTCCTATGTTATAATGGTATGGCATAAAAACTTTGTATATTCTTATGCCGCAGCAGGTTATTTCCTTTCTACCATCCTGTGTTATTTCTTTATATAGAAATTTTATTAGTGAATATTGCCAAAGTTTAGTTTAAAATACAAATTTAATTTTTATAAAACAATAAAAATTCAGTTTGTAGGTTTGTACTGTAACATTTTTGACGATATTTGGGCCGAACCCTCCTATTGGCCCGTATGGGGCGCCGCCGGAGATGTGACAACTGCCGACCGCCAGCACCAGCCTCGTGTCGGGTTCAACAAGGGCGCGATGCAAGGGCAATAACCAGTCAGGACTGCAAGCTGTGGATAACAAACCCAAAGTATTAAAATATTTTACTCTTAACATACATTTTGGGGGTAAGGTAGGTAAGCATAAAGCCGGTGTATAGACGATGGAGTGTGAAGCCAGTAACTGTTTCGCCGTATTGAAATACGGGTTTGTTTTGCCCTAAATGCATTCGGTGAATGTTATGACCGCAATATTGGATTCAAGGATGAAAGCACGAGCTATATCTGGACTCTTTCATTGACTTTGATGCCACGTTATGTATTGTTATGTAACTTGCTTAAAACTTGACCGTTTTCAAAAGTAGTTCCTAAGATATACTGTTAGCTAAAAGTTATTCTGTCAGTGTTTGTAAAACACTTCACGTGGTCGTCTGTGTTCGTAAACAAACCTAATGTGTTGCTTTGCGAGTAACTTTCGGGAAATGGGGGAAACAATGGTTCTCCTATTGAGAACAGTCTAATTCGAGACGAAGTTTCTTGACGCATACTATATGGATGTTCCATGCAAATGCAGAACCATGACAAGGGTCGCATCTTCTGTTCTATAGGCTCGCTGTCCTCTGTCCACTTCCTGGCAATCCACAACAATCTCCTTCGCGCAGTTTCGCTGGGACATAGTTGTTACATACATACACGGTTCTCAGGAACGAGGTCGGTATTTTATTTTAGTGAGAAGAGGATAATGTGATTTGGTACTTCACTGGTCGGCGCATAGTAATTTTAGTTCGTTGACAAGAAAGCAAAGAGTGTCTATGGAATCTCAAGGGCTTTAGATGCATGTATGTGCATATATATCACACTGTCCCAGACTTCGGCCCTGGTAGCGTTTATACGGTCGGCGGCTTCCATCCCAAGGCCAAAGCGTGACTGGGAAGATGTTTCGATTAGGGCTCGCAACCCAAGCGGCCGATGCGTAATTCTAGGAGCTGGCCTTCTGACGCGAGTCCTTGTGGGTTGTGGTCTGGGTCGGGGTGTTGATACTTGCTCAGGGGCAGGTGCATTGCCTTGGGACTCGGTGCATTGCCTTGGGACTAGACTAGGAGTCCCTCGTGTTCATGGCTGGACACCAAGTGCACTGTTGGGGTCTGAGGGATGTGACGTGTGCATCACGAAGGAGCCCTAGTGGCTGGCTGCAAGGCGGCCACGTTACAAGCACAGTACAACAGTAGGTGCGATATTTCCTCTGGTTTCATGTAAATAGGAGTTCCAGAGCCTTCGATAGGGAGTCTATCCACAGATTCCGGGCAGGTGAGGGCAACTGAAGTTTCAATTTTTTTTTAATGCTTGAATTTTCCTTGATAGTAGAGCGAAAAGGTCAAGTCTGATGATAAATAATTCATTGGAAACCGTCTAGAACATGCGATTGGTCCTATCAAGTTTACAGTTATGACCATTGTAACATTTACTCTTAATATGTATGTATGAGTGTATGTGTGTATATATATATATATATATATATATATATATATATATATAAATTATGAGGTATAAGATACTGTACACTAAGGAATGTAGAGGAAGCCGACACCCGAAAGAATTATTTTCCCACAGGCCAGTCGTTATCGTCGACGGTCCTTTAACCTTTCAGGTTAAAAAAAAAAAAGTTTGGTTACCAATATAACTGTTTTCCTATTTGTCAATAAACTCGTGCATTAAAAATATCGTAGTAAGAAGGCAATGTACAGCTTAAATTTTGATAAAATTTCAGTTTTAGCATGTGAGCTAAATAGAAAATCAAGTCCTGTGCGATAGAATATGTTGTCCAGATCCGCCTATTTCCGATACATTTGAAAGACAGCCTGTGTCGTCTGTGCTAAGCACCTTCGCGTCTCAAGTAGCCTGGCTGTGTCTGAAGTGGAGGTGCGCATATGGTAGCCTAGCTGTGTCTGAAGTGGAGGTGCGCATATGGTTGCCTGGTTCTGTCTTAAATGCAGGCGCTGCTCGGGGAGCCAGGCTTTGTCTAAAGTGCAGGCGCGCTTCGGGGAGCCTGGCTCTGTCTGAAGTGGAGGTGCGCATATGGTAGCCTGGCTCTGTCTGAAGTGGAGGTGCGTTTATGGTAGTCTGGATCTCTGTAGTGGAGGTGCGCATATGGTAGTCTGGCTCTGTCTGAAGTGCAGGCGTGCCTCGGGATGCCTGGCTCTGTCTGTAGTGGAGGTGCGCATATGCTAGCCTGGCTCTGTCTGTAGTGGAGGTGCGCATATGGTAGCCTGGCTCTGTCTGAAGTGGAGGTGCGTTTATGGTAGTCTGGATCTCTGTAGTGGAGGTGCGCATATGGTAGTCTGGCTCTGTCTGAAGTGCAGGCGTGCCTCGGGGTGCCTGGCTCTGTCTGAAGTGAGGGTGCGCATATGCTAGCCTGGCTCTGTCTGTAGTGGAGGTGCGCATATGCTGGCCTGGCTCTGTCTGTAGTGGAGGTGCGCATATGGTAGCCTGGCTCTGTCTGAAGTGGAGGTGCGCATATGGTTAGCCTTGCTCCATCTGAAGTGGAGGTGCGCATATGGTAGCCTTGCTCTATCTGAAGTGGAGGTGCGCATATGGTAGCCTTGCTCTATCTGAAGTGGAGGTGCGCATATGGTAACCTTGCTCTATCTGAAGTGGAGGTGCGCATATGGTAGCCTTGCTCTATCTGAAGTGGAGGTGCGCATATGGTAGTCTGGCTCTGTCTGTAGTGGAGGTGCGCATATGGTAGCCTGGCTCTGTCTGAAGTGGAGGTGCGTTTATGGTAGCCTGGCTCTGTCTGAAGTGGAGGTGCGCATATGGTAGCCTTGCTCTGTCTGAAGTGCAGGCGCGCTTCGGGAAGCCTGGCTCTGTCTGAAGTGCAGGTGCGCATATGGTAGCCTGGCTTTGTCTGAATTGGAGGTGCTCATATGGTAGTCTGGCTCTGTCTGAAGTGCAGGCGTGCCTCGGGGTGCCTGGCTCTGTCTGAAGTGGGGGTGCGCATATGGTAGCCTCGCTCTGTCTGAAGTGGAGGTGCGTTTATGGTAGCCTGGCTCTGTCTGAAGTGGGGGTGCGCATATGGTAGCCTGGCTCTGTCTGAAGTGGAGGTGCGTTTATGGTAGCCTGGCTCTGTCTGAAGTGGAGGTGCGCATATGGTAGCCTTGCTCTGTCTGAAGTGCAGGCGCGCTTCGGGAAGCCTGGCTCTGTCTGAAGTGCAGGCGCGCTTCGGGGAGCCTGGCTCTGTCTGAAGTGCAGGTGCGCACATGGTAGCCTGGCTTTGTCTGAATTGGAGGTGCACATATGGTAGTCTGGCTCTGTCTGAAGTGCAGGCGTGCCTCGGGGAGCCTGGCTCTGTCTGAAGTGCAGGTGCGCACATGGTAGCCTGGCTTTGTCTGAATTGGAGGTGCGCATATGGTAGCCTGGCTCTGTCTGAAGTGCAGGCGTGCCTCGGGGTGCCTGGCTCTTTCTGAAGTGGGGGTGCGCATATGGTAGCCTTGCTCTGTCTGAAGTGCAGGCGCGCTTCGGGGAGCCTGGCTCTGTCTGAAGTGCAGGCACGTTTGGAACACCCACTTCCCGGAATCACTCGCGGCTAACCTGCTGTGAGTATTTGCCGGAGACTGGTTTCAGTGGAATGAATTTTTACTTTTAATGTGTACAATATTATTTCTCGTTTATGTTTGGTATTTTGTGAATGTAACAGGAAGTTGCTGTCAAAGGCAGATTGCCCGAACTTAAGTTCACTTTAACCGAGGAAAACGTTATATTTTTAAGTTTTTAATTAATATTTACCAGATTGGAAGGATTTTAATAAAATTCCTTGTTGAGAATCAGTTAAAAAGCAAGGGTTTTAGTATTCTTCAAGTCTCTCGTGCTTTCATAGGAGCAGTTACACAATAGATTAAAATTTATCTGAGATACTCGAATGGGTCTATAGTCTACGTCAGCGGTTTACAAAAGGTGTTCCACGGAATCCTGGGGTTCCGTGATTCAGGACGAATGTGATATAAAGCAGGCACAATTATTACCATATTACTTTCTTTGAAAGAGTTGGGATTCCGCCAAAAGAAAAGTCGATTATAGGGTTTTCTGGCCGAAAAACAAATGGGAACCGTGGTCTACGTACCAGACGTGCTGCGTAACGTTTGACGGTGGCGAGTTTCGGTAGATGCGATTACGGCAGTGAATTCTATCGGCGGGTGTGTTTAGTGCGTGTGATTCGCGTCCAGAAATGTAGATGTTAACACATTTTACGTATTTTTCTTACGCTTGGTATTATTTTGAAAGTTTTCTATGTTCTTGTTCGAGGTCCAAGTTTCGTATTATAAGTGTATTTGCAACACGAGAACGCGTGAATTTGCTCGTTAACGAGGTTATTACACAGCATGGTACTGAAAGACTCGCTTACTTTTTTCTTGGATTGCCAACGTGTAATGAATGCCTACACTGAATTTAGAGTAAGATTGGATGTTGTAATGAATAACTCTTGTTTTTGAACTTACATCTAGTGTTTTAAGTTTGTTTCCAGCGGTCTACCTAATTTATCGTCAACTCTTTGTTTAGTATTATTTCTAATAGTTTATTAAATTGTAGTTGGATTTATTAATGTAGTTAAAGTGTAAGAGAAGGCGTATCGCTTTAGCTTCGCCACCTTCAAAGACTACAAAAAATAAAAAATGAAGAACGGCCACCTGGCAGGTAGCAGCACGCCGTGCCTTTTCTTTAACCATGTGCTTGCACTGAAGAGAAGTTGTATCTGCTCATGTGTGAGGGGGGAGGGGAGTGTTTTTTTGTTAGATTTGATACCAGTAATACACAAGCCAGACTTTTTTCGTCTGTCTAGTGAGGTTGTTTATTTGTTTACAGCATTAAACAATAACTGACCTATGCATTTTGATGAAATTGACAACGATATCATTGTGGAGTTGTTCAACCCGACAGGTGCCGTCATTCACACAGGTTCATGCCGTTGTTTTTGCATGCGCTGCTCTAGAAGTTTTCCAGGCGAAACAAGTCGTGGTCGCAGTTATTGGTAACTAAACACTTATAGTTGAACTACTGACTACCAAAGTGCTCGTGTGTCGAGGGGAAGTGAGTGTGTACTAAAACAAGTGAAGAGCGTGCAGCACTCGCACGGCGGACGGTCGCTCCGTGCGGGGCAGTGTTTCCGCGCGTGCGCAAGACGCCCCGCCGTCACCCCCCTCTCCACCAAGCCGCGTGGCTGGCAGGGCCGCAACCTCAGCAGCACATTCATACTCTCGTACTTCACTTGAATACTTTCACGCATTCTTTTAGCTTTATCTGTGAAGTTCGTACGTCTTCTGTAAAAGAAAAATATAAGGTAGGTTAGGTCTTCTTGAAAAGAAATATATTTCTGTATTTTATTCGAGAGGGTGGGTAGGTGTCTATTTGGTAGTACCGAAGATGAAATCAGTTACTGAAATAAACGTAACATGGTTACTTCTTACTGGTGTAACGGACGAGCCGCCGGGTAAGAGCGTGCGAGGCGTTAGTGAGGGGGGAGAGGGGAGGGTGTCCCGTTGCTCCGCTGGGCGAGGGAGGGAGGGTTGTTGCCCCCGCGCTGACCTGCAACTCGCTGCTCAGATAATTGGCGCGGTGAGATACCTCTTACCGTGCCCTCACTCTTCTCTCCTGGTCGACTAGACTGCATCTACACCTTCAGTCAGCGCCATAGTGTGAGACTCACAGTGGAAACTGAAACCATGTTGTGCGACATGTGTTGCGGTCTGTTGGGTGAGCCGAACAAACTGACGGGAAGTTCATATCCAAAGTGTTTTCTTAAATATAATTACTTGTCGACCAATTGCTTAAGGAAGTAAATTTGAATTGTGCAGAAAGAATACTTATTACTGTTTTGAAATAAAAAATATATATATAAATGAGTTGGAGATGCAGTATTTCTGGTATAAAACACCCCAAAATATTTGGCTACCAAAATAAAGTGAATACATTGTCGCAGGTTCGTGTGCCTGATAATAGCTTGTGCATTTCTTCTTACAATCGATGTAGCTATGTTAGTTATATATTACACAGGCCAACAATAGTTGTGGTGCCAGGGTTTTTGAAGCTGATTTCATATGAATTTGATGCCCTGAATTCAAATATGGCATTATTTTTTGCTTAGGTGGTCAAATTTCTAAGTTAACGCGTTTTAGTGAAATGTACGTTTTACTTTATTTTAGGTTAAATCCATAAATAAAATCTAAAAATTAAACTTAACATTCTTACTAAATTGCACAGACAAGTATATACTTATTTTATTATATATACAATGATATGTTTCTTTCATTGTCGTTGAGTGAGCGATTGGCATTGAACCATATTTGATTCCATTGTGTAGAAGAACACAGTTTAAGCTTCGCTTTGAGCTATCAATAAATAGGTGCCAATAGCTGCCATCACCGGGCATCTTGCAGAGACTAAATCATGATAAGTCCTCTTGCTACGGTTGTTTCGATTGATTCCAGTTATATTTACTAGACAGAAATAACAGTCATCGATGTGGTTTTTGGGTGCTCTCCAAACCATCGGTACGCCGAATTTCAAACTTTTTCTTATCCCGCTAGTCCATTGGCGTAAATGTTCTGTACAAGTTTTACAAACCTGATGCGGTGCCCAGAATTCATCCTGATCACCGAGCTTAACACCAAAGTAACCATGGCCACTAAGAGTCTTTCTGTTATCTGTTAATGTAGCAAAACACATCAGGATGATTTACACAACTTCTTCTCCTGGAACTCATTTTTATCAATTTCTATCTATCCGGCGCGGCTAAAACTCACAATCTGACCTCAGATTAAGTTGAAGCGTTGAAATGAAGGATGGGATTCCCAGCCTGGGATACCCCGGTGACGAAGTGTCTTGAGTCAAGCAGGCAGTTTTATTTCTGTTTTTACGCTTATCTAGAAAAGTATAACCGATAGAAAAAATACTAATTCCATATTTAGATTCAGCGCCCCAAATATAGCTAGAATCAGTTCCAAAATCCTAAGCGCCAACATTTTTTTTTTCTTGTTGGCCTGTGTTATCAAGGCTGTTGGACCCAAAATTTATTCAAAAACCAGGTTTCATGTTTGTTAATTAATTTCCGTCCTTGGTCAGCACGCACTGTACTTTGTTTTCTTTGTTTGTTTGTTTTTACAAAAACAGTAAGTGGTTTTCAGCTTACGTAGACAAACACCATGTTATGCTTTGCGAGTGATATTGGGAAATTGGTACCACTTTTACTATACCTTTTGAGAAATATCAAATTTGGAACATATTAAGTGATGGGCTATATGAGGGCGTACTCGAAGTACGAGGTCCGAGAGGCAGCAGTTTATGATTCACTTTTATCATCAACGCACTCTTTAAATCTTAAACATATTCTAGAGTGTTAAGAGGTTAAGTCGTCCCCTGCAAGGGATTACACCAGTTACTACTGATTCCAAAATATGTGATTAATTAAAGAAAAATAACTTTTCAATGAACCTAAAGATGCCATCTTGGTTTTAATAGTTTTTTAGCAATATATATATTTTTAGTGCAGTATTGGATATTTGGCTTTGTTTAAGCATAGTACATAGCTTAATGAAGTTTTTCGAATTTTACAGTGACTAGATTATACAGTTATTACCTGTCATTGGCGTTTAGTATTAAATTATTTTTGAGAATGACTATACCGTTTTCGAAAATTTTCGCTGTAATCAAGCCGTGTGCACAGCGTGACATGTCGAAACTTTTTAAAAACTTCTCAGTGTCCGAGATAATTTTTTTTAGGAATATCTTTTCATGTCGAAATGCTATAACTAATGTCTGCTCTGCGCTGCGTCTCTTAATTCTAGATTTTCCGATGATGGTGATTTTTGATGTGTAAACATCTTAGTTCTCGGTGTGTGGTAGAAATAGTTTCGTGAATGGTACGGAAGTCGATTGTAAAGGAAATGTGTCCCTTAAAACGGTGCTGCAATCTGTGTAAATCTCAGAAATATGGAAAAGATTGCACACCCGCGTAGTTCATCCGTATATATTAACTTTCGCGAACATCGAGGGATGTACTAAGCATATTTTGTGCCAAACTAAACTGTGTAACAGTATAACTACCCTTTTATACTTTAATAGTTTTAATAAGTAATAATTTTCAATTTGTTGCATCATTATCATTGTTGGGAAACGAATTTTTAAGGGTTGTTAATTTATTTTACAATATGTAAACGTACTAATTTGAACTTAAGGTTTTATTGCATTGGTGATTTATTACTATTGTGTGAATTTAACAAACTTTTTATATTGCCTAACACAAGCAAACAGAAAAAAACCACTAAGAATAGGACCACAGAAGTTAATATAACGCACAGGTTACACCAGAAGACAGACACAAACCAAAGATTTTCAAAAACTGACCATACCATACCATGAAGGCTTTCTAATGTATATTGTCTTTGTAAACTTGTAACGGTCCCCAATAAAAATAAATTAAAAACCAAGCCAACGCCAAAACTGCGGACAGAGGCATCAGAAGACACCCTGTTGTAAAATTTCACCTAAAATTATTCAGGGATCTTCTTAAATTTACTATTGTCTTACGTTATTTTACGGGTAGGCCTACTGAGTTATCTTACTTTGAAATGAATCGACAGTAATAATCATAGAAATAAACTAAAAATTTAAAAAAACGTGCTGTCTACAAGAACTTTTTCTGCGTTTACCTTGTTAACAAAAAAACACAGATCTCAGAGGTCGTAACTTGGCGAAGTTTCTACGAAGATAGGGTTACCTGAGATTACTAAGAACTCTTCGTTTGTTTCAGGTTAATTATTCGTTGTAAAATCCATAAATCTTCTGTAAATAATTATAACAATGCACCCTCACCCTGTTCTCTCTCCTTGGCGATCGAACAACCAGCTATCAGACAATTAGAACTTCAGTTAAATTCGTTTTAGCAAATGAACTCAAGTTGCAAACTGCCAGGTAAAGAGTATATTTAAAAAGGAAGATGTTTGGGGCTACGCTGCTAGAGCGGTAAGGCGAAGCGTCTCCGAGACAAGGCTGTTGTTGGGGAAACAAGCAGGCTCGCCAACAGGGCGAGTCAGGGCGAGTCAGGGCGAGTCAGGGCGAGTGAGTGCAAAGGGCGCGTGCGTCAGCGAGGCGCGGGAAGGGTCGACCCACGCACGCCTGGCCGACACTCGTCTCGCGCATCAGAGTTTCAGCGTGATAACGGCCTCTGTAATTGGACAGATTGAGATAGAGCGCACCAAGTTTCTGTTTCGTCAAGCGACAGTTTTTCTCCGATCGAATGACAGGGCGGAGTGTGGTGTTGAAATGGACAGCCACGCGCGCGGAAGATTAGAATTATACAATTTGTTGGAAAAGAATCTAGTCTACGTGACCGCATCTTTAAGTTAAAAAAAAAAGGTTATGAACATGCCGCTTTCTAAACGACTTCCTTCTGTTGTAAATTGCAGTAAATTTACGGATTTATCATCAAAGGCGCCTTAGATAAAAGTAATTAAAACCTCTTCCCCTACCGGGAAGGCACGCCAGCTGGAAGCAATATAAACATTTACAAAATTTGAAAACGTTAAATTTAAGTAAAAACCACTTTTATTAATAAATCATGTTCAAAATCTCAAACCGGCTTAAGTTCCTCATCTACCAGCCTCCAGTAAGCCGAATCGACCGCCATCTTTAAATTAATATTTGATCTAGAAAGTCGGGAAAAAATTCCAAAAAGTATCAAAAAAACAGTTTGTTAAAATAATTCGATCGATTACTGTCTTTCGTTCTATCCTCGACCAGTGATAGGAGTAAATAAAGCTTAAAATAAAATTAATTTCTGTTCCGTTTACATTTCGTGGAGTTTATTAATCATTCTCTCTACGAAAAAAAGACTCCATACTACAAACCTGTCCGACGAAATAAATGTTGTATAAATGGAGGTCTATTTTTTTATGCATGGAATACCTTCCAACCAGTTCATGTAAAATGCTAGACGTATAGGTCAAGTGTCTCCGAACCATGAGACCAGGTCATGTACAGTGTTAGGCGTATAGGTCAAGTGTCTCCGAACCAATAGGTATTATTCGTCGATACGCGACCAACAATTTAAACAGGTCAATATCAATGTCAGGCATATAGACCAGGCGTCTCCGACCACGAGACCAATCATGTCCTGAGTAAAGACTTATCAATGTACATTCAAAAAACGGAATCATATTCAAAAGAGCAAGCATATTCGTCAAAAAGGAAGCACATAAGAAGAACATTCGACGAAAAGAAAGTACATAAACGAATAGGACGCAGCTTTGGACAAACATTCACATCAGTAGGATGCGATCGACAATTTACGGTGGGCTGCAATGCCTTCAACTGTCTTTGACTCAACTGTCTTTGACTCAACTGTCTTTGACTCAACTGTCTTCTTCTCCAACTGTCTTCGTCTCCAACTGTCTTTTCGTCTCCAACTGTCTTTTCGTCTCCAACTGTCTTTTCGTCTCCAACTGTCTTTTCGTCTCCAACTGTCTTTTCGTCTCCAACTGTCTTTTCGTCTCCAGCTGTCTTTTCGTCTCCAGCTGTCTTTTCGTCTCCAGCTGTCTTTTCGTCTCCAGCTGTCTTTTCGTCTCCAGCTGTCTTTTCGTCTCCAACTGTCTTTTCGTCTCCAACTGTCTTTTCGTCTCCAACTGCCTTTTCGTCTCCAACTGCCTTGGGCTCAAAGGGCTCCAACTGCCTTGGGCTAAAACTGTCTTGGGCCAAAACTGCCTCTGGCTCAAATTGTATTTGGTTCCAAATGTCATGGACTCCAAATGTCATCAGCTCCAGCTGCCTTAAGCCTAACTGCTCCAGCAAAATTTGGCTTCACGACTAAAATGCTATGATACTACGAGGCTACAGGACTACACTACTACAAGGCTACAGGACTACACTACTACAAGGCTACAGGACTACACTACTACGAGGCTACAGGACTACACTACTACGAGGCTACAGGGCTACACTACTACGAGGCAAAAGGACTAAGAGGATATGATGCTAAGACACTATGGAGCTGCATGGCAACTTGGCAACAGGCTACGAGACTACATGGCAAAATGGCAACATGCTACGAGACTACGATGCTACGAGACTACAGGACTACGAGACTACGATGCTACGAGACTACGATGCTACGAGACTACGATGCTACGAGACTATACGATGCTACGAGACTATACGATGCTACGAGACTACGGGACTGCGAGACTACGGGACTACAAGACTACAAGACTACGGGACTACGGGACTACGGGACTACGGGACTACGGGACTACGGGACTACGGGACTACGGGACTACGGGACTACGGGACCACGGGACTACGGGACCACGGGACCACGGGGCTACCGGACCACGGGGCTCTAATAGCTCTATTCAGCAGCGAGAGTTAATTTATCAAATGCAAATAACTTTTGCATTTAGCCTCGATTCTTACAGAAGTCTACGCCACATGCTGTGTTGTACAGGCAGTCGCACTTTCATGTGGGATGCGGGATGCTCACTCACGATCGCGAGTGGAGGAGGGCTTCGCTAGACTTCAAGGAGAAGGATGTTCGTCTGCAATGATAGTGATTCTGAACTGACTTAAGGCCTATTATTTGACTGAGTAATTTTTTTTTTGAATTCCACCTGATAAAATTTTCTTAAGTGCTGCTTTAGTAGTAGCAGAAATTTACTATATAAATGTAACTCTGAATAAAATGATATGACTCATTAAGTAAAAAATCCTTCATGCAGAGATCGATTTCTCACCTATAACCAGAAGCACTTGGAAAATATTAGCAGAGGTCTCGCCAGGAATAACCAGGAGCACACGGAGAAAACCAAAAAGAAGCTTCGCCTTGAATGACCAGAAGAACTTGGAGAAACCAAAAAAAATATTGACATGTATAATCAGGAGCACATGGAGAAAACTAGCGCAATTTTCCTAAATCAAGATCAGTGATTCAAAAAATAAATAAATAAAATATTACAAAAAATTAAAACCAGCTTCTGCCAGCTTGTGAACTTTTCTTTCGTTCAGCAAGGATAGTGTTCTAGCACAAGCAAGAATTCAGACAGTAATATAACATATCTACAAAATGCAATATGGGTTTGTGATTGCTTGAACTCTCACAATTTATTTGTGTGCTCTTTATATAAAATATTCTCTATTAATTTTCTATTGTTTAATCTTAGTATGATGCTAAGTACAGAATCAACATTACATACACACAAACGTTTGTTAGTTATAATGTTTTAAGTAAGTAAATATACAACATTACTGTGATAAAAGTTTATAATATTAAAGCATTGTAGGCATTTGAATAGTTACAATACCCTAATTTAATTTCACAGTTTGATGTATTTTTTTATTGTCTCACTTTTTTTTACAAGAAATTCATTTAGAGAATCATGAAAAATTAAAATGTTGTAGTAATACAAATTGTCTAAAACGTTTTTATATAATAATTGTATGAGGTTCTGACTATTGCTGTGTTTTAGAGTAGGCATAAAGCTGCTATCTGTGTCGCTGTTACTTCGGGAGGCTGCACTTGAAGACACATGCAGTGGCACAAATAGGACCACGGCTGTGATAATGTTATTGCACAAGTACTGTAGTCGTCCTTTTTTACTCTCTAGTTTTGGGTTGAGTTCAAAATCGTACAATATTGTAGCAACCTAATAAAGAAACATTACCATTATTTCTGCCAAGCTACGTAGTAAATTCTCAGTATTGAATAAGACGCATAAAGCATACAGTATTATCATTAAAAATGGGAAAGATGAATGTGTGATTAATTAATATATGAAAATTTAAAATGACTATTTAACCACACTCTTACACTCTTCGTGTTCTCCAAATAAGTTTAAATTAACTATAGTCTTTTGTTTGTATAATTATAGATTTGGCCAATCATTTACTTTGATAGATATGGTGTTTGAACCATACACATTTCGTTCTGAAATATTTTCTCATATTTTTTTTCAGAGATATTTTTACTTGCAATGTAAAAGTAAAATATGATATATTTTTTTAATGCCTAACGACAACCAGTAGTCTTGAGATTTGGAAGTTTGATTACCGTAAGATGTATCTTGCATTAGCTAGCGTAATTATTCTCACGTAAAAAATCCTTATCGAACTAGTAGTAATAGTTTAAAATTGTATAAGTTTTATTTATATAAGATTTTGGAGACAAAGAATTTGGGAGAAAAAATATGCGTAATATAATGACGTAATAATAATTAAAGATTAAAATTATAATTAGTTATCAATTCATACCGAAATTAATGTCGAGTGTCCTATAAAGTTGTAAATGTGTATTTGTATTTTGTGTACGCCTGCTTGTATTTCTAGGTTCTAGTCTTGATAAATTAATTATATGCGTTTATTTGTGAGACAAAGTAGGCCTACAGCAAACTGTAGAATAAAATTTAAATTACTTTTGGGTTTTAAATGCTCAGACATATAACAAAAATTTCATAAACGAATATGATGAGTAAAGTAATTCATTTAAACACGTTTATCTTTTTCTTAACAATGGCGCACATGTCCTCCCAACCCTCCCCGGTGGAGAGGGCGCGTCGCGACACCCTCCCCTCCCCCTACGTGACTCCCTCCCCTCCCCCACGTGACTCCCTCCCCTGACGCTCCTGTGTCGCGGGCGGCCAGTGTGTGTGCTCGCAGGAATGCTGACATGTACCAGTCAATTGCAAAGCAACACACGATGTTTGAGCGCAGGTAATGACCACCACAATAATTAGTTAACAAATATTGTGACAGAACAGCAGTGGCGGAAGGATACAGGTGCAACTTTTGATATGTCAAATTTGGATACAAGTTTAAAGCTGGGTACGCAATTGAAGGGTAAGCTAGGTAGAAAGGTAGCTAGAAAGGTAAGGGTAAGTTTAAAGCTGGGTACGCGTGTGCACAATATCTGACCTCCCATGTTTTCGAACCTGCTGATTCACTGCACCACTCAGTGTGGGTCGTGCGCCTAGCAGGGAAATAAATATATTTTATTTATGTTAGGACGCATGGCCTAGCAGGCAATGAGAGTATAGTAGGATACCATTTTTGGCGGGCCTAGTGAACTGTTTATATTTACCAATAATTTAATTTTCATTGGCTGAAGTAATTGAGATTTCTATTGTGAATATATTCCTCACAGAACGTGAGCATGTTTTTTAATCGTGAAGCCAGCTTGAGGGCCCGCCTACCTGGCTACACACACACGGTGTGCAGAGCTTCAGGAAAAACCACGCGATTTGGAAACTGCTCCAGATATCCTAGTGGGGTCTGTTCACGACAAGCACTTAAGAATATTCTGAGGGCGGATTAGTGGTACTATTACAGTATTTCGTTTTTATTCTGTATTTTTAGAAGATTGAAAATGACTGAAACGCGTGTTTTTTAGAATAATTTTAGACATAAAATACCTGGTACATATAGCCTTGAAAGAAATTGAAGAACTTGCATTACAACTTTAACTTGATTTCTCCGCCATATAATATTACGGTTACCGCTCAAATACCATAGTTGTCCTGTGCATGACGAGAAGACTGTGAGCCAATTCACAGCCTTGAAAGATGAGGCCTCGGAGTATGATGTAAGAAACATGATTGCTTGGTTTCCGATCTCTTTAAGACCTGCACAGTGTAGTCATGACATTGAATAATTCTTAAGTACGTTGTGACATTCACAGTGGGAGTATGTAGTGTAAGAATGAAGACTGGTTTATTTAAGGAAAAATCATTGAAGACACCAGAGAAGTTAGAGAAAAGTCAGGGAATTCGGTTTGAGGGTTTGTTCAGGGTGTCTACATGTCACGAAATCTACAGGTCACGAACTTCCAGAAAGTCACGAAAAAGGTAAGGAAATTTGACTGGTCACAAGTCCTGAAAAAGTCCAGAAATAAGCAATAATGGTGCTAGAGGTCACTGAACTTTGGTTTCCGGTAGCCTTCGTTAAATCACTTTTTTTTACTCTTCATTTCAATTTACAGTCGCATATTAAAAACAAATACTTAGTTGAAGAGTATACACTTTAATCACGGGCAAATTTTCTCTAAAAATGTATTTATAAAAAATGTGGTGTTACATTTGATCGTGTTTACTTTTGATTGTATGAATAAATAAGACTATTTTTAAAAATCTATTAGAATTATAAAAATTTGTAGGAAAATGTTATTTAAAGGTTCTGAAATTGGTTCACAAAGAATTTTGGGACATCCTGTGTCAGCAGTGCTGGACACCCTGTTTGGCTCACCAACAGGAAACCCTTACCACTGAGACAACATGTCTGTTGCTCTAGGATCCGCTGTAGTCACTCAATGGAATTCAATAGATGCAGAGGTAATGATTGTAGTCACCTCTTTCCATCTGAATCGGGCGTCGTGAATTTCATTTAAGCTCATGTGCTTTTTGGGGCGTGGGGGAATGGTATTGTAAATAGAGAATAGTGAGTCATCCTCTTCAAGCTTGCAACTGGTAACGACGCTTGTCGCGACAAGCGAGTGTTCTGCCCGAGTTGCCAAGTTTCCCCGCGCGTGTACGCGAGCCTCATGTCCTTGACGTCATTGCCGCTTTCTTCGGAAACTCTTGTTCCCGGTACGGTGTTGAGTTGCGCACTGCAGTGTTTACCACGCCGTGCTGGCAAGCGCTCGACGACTTGTGTTTGTCGCGTTTTGTTGTGTTGTCAAGACTTCCATTCCTCTGCCCGATTCATTTATTCTGGGAATTGTTTTCGAACTCCTCCAGTCGCTTGCGTGGCGACTTTCGACGAGGCGATTCTCCGTAGCAATTTCGGTTGAGAATTGTTTTTGAGGTTGCAACGAAATATTTTGATTCGTCCTGACAAGAATTTTTGCGAGGTCAATAGAACAGTTATATTTGAATTTGTAAATTAATGTTGCGGTCACTTTTAAATTAAGGTAGATTGCGGGCATTCGCGGCCATTGTCTAATCAATTATATTGGCTTTCGAAGTTGATGACTCAACCCTGAAGATGCATGCTGCAATGTAGAGTTAAACGGTATAGTGTACCATTTGGACGTGACTCAACCTCTAAAGCTAAGTCCAAAAATTTCACGGCGTGAATGCAATCAGTCTATAGCGAGGCGACCTCGGAAGAAGGGAACGTGGCGGACGGTGCCTGCGGGCTGAGCACTCCGCCGCCGTCGCTCGTTAGCGTGTGCGTGTCTTCTGTTTATAGCCCCCCCCCCCCCCCCTCATGCTCCTGCGTGGGGGAGCTGCTGGCGCCGGGTCGCCTCGGGCGCCGGCCAATCGCAGCGCTCGACGCGACCTCTCGCCACGGATGAGAGGGAATTATATTTTGCTGGGAAAATAGATGCGAATAGTTGAGATTTGTTAACATTTCAATTGAATTCAACCGTTCCATTTGCATTCAAACTTAATAAGAAGTTATTAAAATATTTTGTAGTAAAACGAAACAATGTTTTTCTTTATTTACGTTTGTGCAGTGTCGTATTTTTATTCAATTTTTTTCAGACATTAAATTTAAATATATGCCGATACTGCCAAAAGTTAATTTATATAGTTGAAATTAAACTTTTTCTCGTAAAAATACAAAGTAATCAGATTTTGTGGGTTTTAATTTAATTACTAAATGTTTTCTTTTACATTAGCTTATCATAGAGGAGCTAGATTTAACACTAAAAATTAAAGTCATGCATGTCGAAGCTTTGTCAGACACAACTACCCATTTCAGAATGACTTCAAACTGATAGGTAACTGATAAAAGTATAACAACCTGAGAGCTTTGTTTAAGGCTGCGATTACTATGGATGCGAGTTCTGACGAAAATGTGTTCTGGCGGGTTCTGACGAATTCGTCCGAACAAACAAACGCCTGTTTTCCAATGAGAGTGTTTACACTTGCAGCGACGAACACGCCAGAACAGGCACGACGTCATCAGAATCAGTTGAGCGTTCAATCAAGTTTGATTATTTCGTGCGACCTGCGTCTGTTTTGGGTGTTTTCGTGCGTTGAATTCCGAATGATTTGGTTATTTCACCATGGATTGGGATAAATTGATCAGTCTTGTGTACGAGAACAGGTGTTTGTGGAATATGAGGGACAAAAATGATCATAACAGAGATATTTCTCGACAGAAGTGGGAGAAAGTTGCGACAGAACTCAACACTAGCAGTAAGTACAATGTTTTATTTGTATGTGGGGTTTACATTAATTAGGTACTACGTAAGAAATTATTATTAATGTTTACAGTTTATTCATCAAGACTATGACTTGTAGAGCTATAGTTTATTACAATAAGTTGTATTGAAACGGAATTTCACCTGCTGGACTAACAAAATAATTTTCAAGATTTATCTAGCATAATTCGCGCTTCTTCCGTAGTGATTATATCTCCGTGAAACTGGCACATTGTGTAGGGGCTCGAAGTCCACCTCATGAATATCAAGGGAAGTAACACCTTCCTTATCTATGATTATATTATGCAAAAGACAAACGCATTTAACTACGATCTCTACTTTATCTGGATTGATTTTCAGTTCACTTTTTAAACGCCACCACTTGGCTACCAGAATACCAAAAGCACATTCTACGCATCATCTAGCTCTTGATAGTCTATAATTGAAAATCCATTCTTCAATAGTAAGCCTTTGTCTTGAATATGGTTTCAACAAATACGTTTTTAGAGGTTAGGCATCATCACCCAACAGAACAGAGAGTGCTGAAATGTCGGTTGACGGAATATTTACATACTGTGGTATGTTTAAAGTGTTTGCTCCAAACCGTTGATAAACATTTTAATCTGAAAAGGTTCTCCCATCACTTTCCTTGCTGTAAGCCCCAACTTCAATAGCAATGAACGTGTAATTATTTGAATCAGATATTTCCTGCAATACAACAGAAAAATGGCCCTTATAGTTGAAATATATCGACCCTGTTTGTTTGGGGCATTTCATGCGAATATGTTTCCCGTCTATGCAACGTATGCAGTTGGGGAAATTTCATTTGTCGTAGAAGTCACTCGTGATGGTTTTCCATTTCTCTGTAGTAGGCAAACATACATGTATACCGCAGGAGCACTCCCATGTAGCTTGGCATGTTTCGTAAACTATGTTTCTAATAGCACAGTGTGAAATTCTGTAGGAAAAGCTTAGTGCACGAAATGACATCCCAGTTGATATAAATCTGTAATTAGAAACAACTACTATACAATAAATCAATCTATCCATTAAAACAATAATTCGAAATACTAACATAACACTAGGTTACAATTACAAACATTGATTAACTGGTTTTTTTGTCACTGATTTCAGGCGAAGCAGCCAAAACTAAGTGGTGAGGTTTGAGGGACACATTTCGCAAGGAATTGAACAAGAATCTTGGAAAACGGAGTGGAGACGAAGGAGGACTCATCAAAGAGTCTAAGTGGGCCAAATTCAATAGCATGGAGTTTTTGAAGGACTAATTTCAAAAAAGACAATTGCAGGGTAATGTCCCGAGCGAGACAACATTTCATGCAGACACCCAGAATTCAAATACTACTTTTTCCCCTGATCTCTCTGGAAACGAACCAGAATCACAAACACAAACTGACGAATCACTTCAGACCACACAACGAATGAAGATGCGCCACCACAAAACTTTGCTGCTCCTCAGACAAAAATTGCCAAGATTAATAATACCACTGCGGTTAAAAAATGATGCTTAAAGAATCAAAAATACAAATTTTCAAGGAAATGCATTCAGATTCTCGAGACGAAGTTCCGAACTATCATTTTGTGATGAGTTTACTGCCATATTTGAGGAAAGTACCAAAAAAATGAACAATGTTTGTGAGTACTAAACTCCAACAAGTGTTTTGCGAAAAGGATCTTGAGGAGGAGTGTAAGTTTAGAGATCAACACCAAGTGTAACACCATGTGGTTCATCGATGAGTGATAGTTGGGCTTCACAATTGGAAACTCCACTGAATACTTCTTAACATGAAGACCTTGCCTTGTTCTTTTCAAGTGTAACGCCTGACGGTATAAATTTAAAATGCAAGTGCCATTTGTTCAATTTTACTGCGTATTTTATTTCACTTCACTTGTTTGTATTTTCATTTATATTTCGAATTTCCATTGACGTAAACAACTAAATACTTTGTTAAACTTGTTCTTACCTTAAAGTTACAGCCAGTCTTTGTTTTGCCAAAATATCTTCACGAAAATTGGAGTTCTTTTTGATGCTTTATTCTAGCCACTCCAGTATGTATTCAAATGTTGCTGGTCTCATCTTGAAATACCCGAAAAACTTTTCCGGTTGGTCCCACAGTTATTGAAATAACATTTGAAACTCTCCTTTGTTGTCTCTTCTAGAAAATAACTGGTTGACATGTTCTGTTTTTCCACCATTAAACACCAATAACTTCTTAACGGTCTTTTCAAGAAAATAAAATTCATCAAGTTCGTCCATCCTTGCTGGGCGGCAGAAATGTACTATCAGAATATCAGAAAATGCGCACAGTGTAACCGCCTTGTTCTGACGAGGATTCCGGACGTACTCGTCAGAACACATTTTCTTAAGTAACCGTAGCCTAAGACTCTGGCCGTTGCCTAAGCCTCAGGGCGCTCGGTTATCTCCCTCCTTGTCCCCTGCGCAGTTGCGAGGAAGCCTCCTTGGCAGCAAGAGGGCGACATGCGGAAGAAAATAGACTGTGTCGCTCCTAGCGGAGGAATGGCTAACTGCTCGTGGGCTCGCGGCAGGTAGTCCGAAGGGAAGACACAGAGACAAGCATCTTGGAGCGCCTCGCACTCGCCTGGTGTCGAGTCAGCAAGGACCTACGCAGTGCCTTTGCATATGTTGCGAGGCACGCAGATAATACCATACTTCCACAACGAGTTGTCTGGCAGTCATTAGATATCCTTCCTAGATTCTCACATGCTTCACCAAATGCGGACTCCTGTGTGATGTGTGCTAAACATGCGTAAAAATAACTTGTATACTTTTTTTTAGGTTTTGTTTGCAAATACAGTAATACCCATCAAGATCACAGAGTGCGTAAACATTTTTAAATCCCTAAATTTTTTTGCATAAGTTATTTCATTTCATTAGCTAAGACGAAATTGTACCAGGAATGTTTGTAAATGACTGCGGCTTATTAAAAAGGGGGATTCGTGAGCTAAACTCTTCCATTGGAACCAGTAGCGTACAAATAATTTCATTTCAGATTTTTAAGGGGGGAGGGGTTGTATAGAACCTCTCTGCCCGCTGTTTGCTTTCAAATACTTTCAATTTTTTTGGTCGGACTGATAGATTTTTTAGAATTTCGGGGGGGGGGGGGTATATCCCCCCCCCCCCATCACTCCATCCATACCCCCCGCCTGCTGTGAGTAGGCCTCAATTGTAGCTGAATAAATATTTGCTCCAAGAAATCGGACTATCATTATTCATGTCTGCATCAAACTCTTTTATTAATATGACCTCATTTGTCACAACAAAATTATTTGCGCATTCACAAAACACGCGTCATTAAATATGTGTACACAAATTATCTGTCCATTAATCCAGCATCGGTTGATAAATATTATGGTTGTATATAGTTTAAAATGTTGCTCGTGATATGCAGCAAATAATTTAAAAGTATGGCTCACATTAACTTGATCAAATATCTAATGGCAGCACAAAACATTCATTTCCATTGCGACATACCATCAGCTTTTGCAATTCGCCACGTCAAAAATTTTCTAAATTTCTGCTAAAGATTTTTGAACCACTCGCAGGCCATTGAAGATTCCGGCCACTTCATTAGAAATATCACCAATGACATACTTCTGAGCTTTGATGTTCAAGGCCTCTTTACCAATGAGCCTGTACCAGAATCACTAATTGTTGAAAAAGAAATCGGAAAATGACAGCACACTGGAGGAAAGGACATTGCCACTCTCTACGTTAACACAAAATATTTTCATTTTGCAGATCAATTATACAAGTAAACAGATGAAATGAGAATTAATTCTTTACTTTCTCCTTTCACGGCCAATATTTTCATTTTTTATCTGGAAGCATTGAACATACCTAACACCCCAACTAAAATCTGGCTTCGGTATGTTGACACATTTGTCTGGCAACGTGGTCCTGAAAAGTTATAATACTTTTCAAATTTCCTGCATTCACTTAGGTCTTCTATACAGTTTACATATGAAACGGAAACATATGTGGGCCTTCCTTTCCTATATTTTCTAGTCTCCAAAGAAAACTGTAAAATCACCACACAAGAATACAAGACAGGAAACAAACACATACACGCCAATACCTGCACTTCAATTCTAACCACCCAACAAGTACCAGTAAAATAGGCATAATTCACACACTAATTTGCTCTGGCAAGAAATCAGTTACTCATGAATTAATCACCTAAAATATGAATTCCTATAAAATGGCTTCCCACCTGGCATCATAAGACAAAAAAATGACGAACAAAAAATTTGCCGAAAATAAAGCTATACATACGTTAGTTATTCGCTATGTCAAAGCGGCGACTGCGCCCTCCGCGGGAGTTGGAACAGGTGGGTCGAGCGAGCTGACGGCTGTGTGTCGTGAATACGTGTAAACACTCGTGACGGACGCCGTGCTCTGGACGTGCTCGTAAGGCCGTTCAGGGATGATGGCCGGGCCGCATCGACGCCACTGTCGCCGGGGAGGGTCATCGCAACGTCCGCTTCGTGTCGTAACCGGCTCGCTGCAGTCGGGACGTCCTTAGCTCCCGTTGTCGCGGAAACGTGGCGGACGACTCTGGCTCTCGTCCTGCTGCTCTTGGAGAACACCGGGCGATGCTGCTCCAACTGCCTGCTCTCGTCCACAGAAACATGAAGTCTACTTCCAACAAGCATAAACAGTGCAAGCCAACTCCGGGAGTCTCGTTCGGTCGTCTAGTCGGGATGTACGCCACACTTCAGGAGAATGTCAACACCAGCTCCCTCTAGCCTCGCCCAGCACAGTAAGCCTATACGTCACAGGTAATGAAAGTCTTAAGTTCGGGAGCGAAGTACCTTACCAATGTAACCACCCGAGTCCATCCAGGCGTCGCGGTTTCTTCCAGCAGCAGCTTCGTGACGTCATCTCGTCTTGTGGTGTTCTCCTCTGGGTCTCTTGTAGTCCTCTGCGATGTTAGCTGAGCGCTGTCGCGCTCCTTCTATACCCGAAAAGGCGCCTCTATTGATCCTGGTCACGGTTCGTCGTTCACGGTTCGTTGATCCAGTTTTTGTCTATTGGGTTCCAGCGGATTGGGTTATTGAATACGGGTCATGGAACCGGGTCACTGTGCTAGTCCCTGGGAGAGATGCGTGTAACGTGGTTTGGGTGACCCGTGTCACGGGTCACGGGTCACGGTTCACGAGTCATGGCACACTGATCCGGGTTGCTTCCAGTTCATTGGACTACGGTCTCATCCGGTACTCTACCGGGTCACTTCACGGGTCTCGGGACTTGGGCCATATCCAGCAAATCGAAGACACGCACTTAAGTTTCAATATATAGAGTAAAACTAAGATTACGTTACTGTGTCAGAGGATACAGTTAACAGTCAAACAGAGCCAACATTTTAAATATTAAAATCTATAAAAAAAATGGATTACAAGAATGGTTGAAACGAATAGGGCGTCTTTGTGTTTCGTTTTCGTAGGAGTATAATTGAATAGGATCAGATATTGCTCTTGATGGAATACAACTAAAAATCTATTTAAAAAATTATCATTCCAAATGTATTTGAAAAATACAATGTCTCAGATAAATTAATAATAATAATAATAATAGTGTAGAGGTTGTGTGTGCATGCAGATAGTTGCGGCGACTGCAGCAGAGGACTAGCACGAGAGCCGGACTGGCGACCTAACGGGCCGGCACACTTCTGCCGTGTGGCGCCGTCTCGCGGCCACGCGGTCACGCCACTTCCGCTCCGTGTGTCTAAACTATTATTACACATTTCAATGTGGAATATGGGACTAAATAATTAGATTTGCGCGCCTTACCGAGCTCTGAGGACAACAGCATTTAGAAAGAATCTGATGTAAACGTAAACAAGTATTATTTTTTAAATATTTATACACAAGAGCGCACTCAGAATTGAATTGTGTGGATTGGGAGGGGGGGGGGGGGGTTGTGTGATTGTATTATAAAAACACTATTGCCCTCTGACTTCAATATATTTCCACGTGTTGGTGGCAGTGATAGATTTTGTAGGATTTCCGAAAAGGGGAGGGGGGATGTCTCCCCTACGATCCTCTCATATCGGAATAACATAAATCGTATTTGAATGCGCCCGCCGTCACAGGTGCAGGTATTTCGTGTGCTAAGAGGGCCTGTTCCTCGCAATGAGAGTTCCCGCAGCCGCCAGGCGGGAGGCGTGTGGCCACCACTCGCCGGGTGCGCGCAGGCGCCGCAGCCCGTCGCAGCGACGAGACCAGTCGGCCCGGCTTCTGTTGCGGGCTTGCATCGGGATGTGCGCACCCAGCCCTAGAGCCACGCGCTGTCGAGGACTGCATCTTGGGCCGCGCCACTGTCACTGCTATCCAAGGCTTTGACTACAAATTTCTCTGAAATCTTATCACATAACAGTTGCCGCGAATATGAAGTGATAACTCATAATGAGAATTCTTTTGATGAGTCATAAATACGAGATTTCTAGTAGAAGTTAGTTTGGTTATGAATTGGTTTATTAATAGTGAACAAACTTCACTTCACTTACGAGAAGTTTGGTACAAAAAATAATGGAACATGTTTGCTGTTTAGTTCCTGATACGGATGAAAAACCGGCGAAGAAGACTATTAAGGCGATTAACGAAAGCTTTGCAAATTATCAGCGATCACTCCATGGAAATAAAGGCTAGTGTAAACAATGGCACATCCATTAAGCTAAGTAAATTGTATTAGGGTGATCATATGTTTGATCTAAATCTCCAAACCAAGATAAATGCCATAGTAGAAGGAAATAAATAGTAAAGCTCGTAATTATTGTGTAATTAAAATTATGGCGTAAAATAACGTGAAAAATATGAAATGTTGCTCTCGAGGCTGTGGCGAATTGTTACTTACAGAGAAAGTGCATCTAACATAAACAAATATACTGTAAAGCCATACAAAGGAAATACAATACACTTCTGTGGAATAAATGCAGTATATAAACGAAAGTGTTGAAGGCTGTACATATGTAATTCAGATGAACAAATGTACGTCGTTTGTGAGCACGTTTACACTTATAAATGTGACGTAAAATGGCTAAAAATGAAGCTGGTAAGTTATGAATATTCCTTTCATTTTAACGCTGAATTGGCGCACACACTATAGAGAATTTTGAGATTGGAATAGTTATCAACTTCATTGGGATTTCTTTTCAAATTGAAATTCTTAACTGTTTCAGAGAAATGCGTGAGACAATTCTCATTTTACGTTCATGTAATCATCATTGAAATGTCAAGATGTTAGATTCTCGAGAATTTTCTATTACAGCACTAAAAATCTTATTCATTTTCGATCCTAATAATGTGAAGCTAATCACGTTTTCACCGTGTTGAATCCAATGTGGCAAAATGTATAGTCGGTAGCTATTGCCGCTCCTGCACGTAATGATAAATGACTAAATACGTCGCCGGGAGAGTGCCTATAGGCAGCTGGGGACGTGATTGTTTCGTCACCAAGCCCGCCGAGTCGAACACGAAGAGTGTGAGGGTGCGGGGTATCAGTGGCGTTGGGACGTGCGGAGAACCACTCTCAAGCGCACACGCCGACTGTTCCACCCAACTGTAGGCCAGCCCACACGACACTCGCCAACTGGCCTCCCGCTGCAGACACGCGCCGGCTTCAATCAGCACTTCCCTGTTGCCGCGCCACCTTCTTTCTTTTGCACGCCACGTTTAAGAGTTTATCGATACGGTGCTATAGTTGGGTCGCGGTTAAATCTAGTACCGTACGTATGATTCTGAGGCCTAATTACTATTGGGCCAATTGGACGCATTTATAGTCTCTCTTGTACATTGGTTCCAAAGTACCCATTTCCCGACATTCACTGGCAATGTACACACTGTTGAAGGAAAAATACGTCGACCATTAACACTTCTTAGAGAACGTTCAAGTCTAGTACATTACTGATTTAATGCAGTTTTTTTGGAAATATGCCATTGCAGTTTTGTACTGTATGTCATGGAAAAATTCCGAAAATCAAAAAAATAAATTAAAATAAATAAAAACATGAAGATAAAAAATTCACAGAAAACAAGACTGAATCAGCTGATGTCGGACAAACGGAACCAACGATGAAACAAAAGAAGACTAAACAACTAAAACACCTAAACAGACTGTTTGTGCCTGATGATGGGAACAGATGTCAATTCCTTAAACGTTGCAACTGTTGCCACTGGAAATCTTCTGCTATCGTCGTGGTGTTGTCCATAGTACTTATTTATTTTCGTCGTTGTGTTATATGTTTGCTGTGTTGTCCAGATTTGTTGTCTGCCTGCATTTAATGTCTCGTAATTGTTAGCCCACTGTTCGTCTGTGTTGTTATATTCTTGTGTTCTATGATATCTATATGTTGAAGTTTTTTTTTGTCTGTGCTGTCGTCGTTATGTTGTCCATAATACTCTAGCTTCATCGTTGGTTCCTTTTGTCCGACATCAGCTGATTCAGTCGTGTTCTGTGAATTTTTTATCTATCTATCTATCTATATATATATATATATATATATATATATATATATATTGATCTTTGGAATGTTTCCATGAAAAACAATGCAAAACTGCAATGGCGTATTAAAACAACTGCATTAAATCAAAATTCTCCGTTTCATGAATGATTTAAAAGACCCTAGTCAATTACGTTTAAATAATTCAAGGATGCCTGGCTTTGTGAAACTGGATGTGGAACAAGAAAAGTGGTTTTAGTACAACTGATGGGGTGATACTGATATGTAGATGTTTATGAAAATGTATGCTTACTTTCAGGAATTTTTTGCCAGGATTTCTGGGTGCATGCTGAAACAATTGTGATGTGAAATGTAAACAGTTTTACTTGCACGGGTTATAAGTATAATTCAGTTTTCAAAGTATGTTTTTACGGCCTAGGTTACATGCATTTAGGTATGTTTGACGCAAGGTAAAGTGCCATACACGGAATTATAATAAACAAACCGCAGTAATTATCACGCCTTGCGACCGCAGCGCTCTCTCCGCGGCCGCGAGGCGAAGCAGTCGACCTTCAGCCGGCGCGGCGTGGCCTATAGACAGCTCTTCCGGCCCGCTGGTTCCTTCTGTCGTGAGATTAGCGGTCACCTCGTGCCATCCGGCGTGCCGTGACATCCAGGAACCAAAGTTTAGTTGTTACGACGTATGTGGGGATAAAACTGGGTTCGTAAGGGACAGCGAAATTAAGTTTTATTACAGTTTTAACAATTACTGATATTTACATTAATAATAAATAATTGTACTTAAAAATGTCCGATCACAAATCACTGGGCACTTAAAAATTATTTATTTTCAAGTCACTCAATGTCTGTCAAGTTCCACAGTTCGCACTCCTCACTGGAGCTAGGCTCATCAGTGGTTCGCCCCTTACCTCGCGCCTGTCCACACACACAGTCTCGCACCACTCAGTCGCCAAACTTTCACGATCCAGTTGAACTCCGCGTCGCACCACTCTCGAGGGGGTCTCTCACCCTCTTCGCTGATGTCGCACTTCCCTTCACTCGCGGAACTCTCCGAACTCTCGGAACTCAGCACTCACGCGGCATTCCGCGGAACTCTCGTCTAGTACTAGTGGGTCGCCTTTCCAGAACCGACGTGAGCGGCTGTGATGAGTCGCGTCATACCAGGCCGACCCGACGCCCGAACTGTCCAGAAGGGCCTTGTCCATTCACGCCACACCGCGCGGCGGCCCGCGGAATTCCCACAGCCGCTCAGCGATAGATAACAGCGCCGAGGAAGGACGATGCGCGGGGAGGGGAGGTGGTTAGAGATACCCTTGTAATCCGGCCAGGCACGCGTGGCCTGCCTCACGACAGTGGACGGCACGTGACACGGCGTGTGACGCCAGCGGCCGTGCAGGGCCACCAGCCAGCTACGAACCTGGCGCGTGTCGCCGTTCTCGCGTTCGTGATAATATTTGTGTTTTCTGATACACCCCACACTTCGTAAATACTTTAAATGGTGGAGGGCGTAGAATGCGAGATAACCTAAAGCATTATTACTGTTAAGAGAATAGAATTTCGGGCGAAAGTCAGTATAAGAAAAAATGTCTGATTTTTTTCTATTTATTTATTTTTAATGAAGGTAACATGGCACATGCGTATACCTAGTTATTGTAAAATAATATTTTGTTGGTAGAAGTAAATTTCACGTGCAATGGAAATATCTTACACGTGTCAAACTAACCATTTGAGATGACAGAACTGACCTATGACCCCAAGGGAGTCTGACGTTGATTTCTGCTTTACAAACAAAATGTGTGTTTTAGTGCAATAAACATATTCGGGATTGGCTTTTCTTATACATGAACATGTTGAATGGAACAAGCGTCTCGGGTGATGGATGTGATTGATGGAGGCCTACTGCTATTGTGGTCATCCATGTGTGGGAGGCCCTGCGCGGCTCTGACGTCACGCGAGCCTCCCTTCGGGGAGTACAGCGCCACTGGAGGGTAATTATTTTATACGACAAATTTTGATAGGTAAAAAAAAATTCATTATAACAATCATGCAAAGCTAAATACTAAAGAAATGCGTTAAATGCCATACTGCTAGAAAGTCATAGATAATAAAAACATATTACAATTGGAATTATTCCAAAACAAATGTCATGAATTAAAACATTATCTTGCTTTACTCTTAACATATTAAAGGTAACAGTTTCTACCTGTATAAGTCTGTTTACGAAAAACATTTAAGAATTCGCTGAGGGTCGATAATTAGTTTTGTTTCCGGATTAAGTTTTTAAACTGAATTTTTAGAAGAGTTAAAAAGGCTAAAAGACGTCTTTTTCAGATTAATTTTTAGGCATAAAACAACCGGCACAGATTCTCTAAACACTTACGGGACTTGCATTTCACCTTTATCTTCATTTCTCAGCCGTATAAAATTACGGTCACAGCTGAAATATCATAGTTGCCCTAAGCACGATGAGAAGACTGCGCGCTAGTTCAGAGTCTTGCGCTTAGAGGCGATACCGCGCTAAAAATAACCGGCGAGCGTCGCACTTATCATCCCGTCTCACTAACACACATACACCCCTGAGTAGGCCCATTAAGGTTTATTTGTGTTAGTGAGGCGGGATGGTAAGTGCGACGTTCGCTGATGCTTCTAGCGCGGTATCGCCTCTAAGCGCAAGTCTTCTAGTCGTGCATGAAATTTGGGCGGTAACCACAACATTAGATGGCGGAGAAATGAAGATAAAGTTGTAATACAAGTCCTTCGATTGCTTTCAAGTATATTGACAGAGCGTTTTGTGTCTAAAAACTGAGTTTAATAACGAAATACTGCAAGTACTACCTTTCCGCCCTCAGCGTATTCTGGAATGCTTGTCGTGAACAGACGCCATTCGGAGACGTCGAGCAGATACCACACGGCGCGTGTTGTTTCTCCCGGAGCTGCGCCCCGCGGGCCGGCCGGCAGGAGGGAGACAGCACAGTGTCTGTCCTGTAGTGGTCGTCTCCGCTAGGCCCCATGTTCCAGGGAGTTGCCCCATGCTCCAGGGAGTTGCCCCATGCTCCAGGGAGTTGCCCCATGCTCCAGGGAGTTGCCCCATGCTCCAGGGAGTTGCCCCATGCTCCAGGGAGTTGCCCCATGTTCCAGGGAGTTGCCCCATGTTCCAGGGAGTTGCCCCATGTTCCAGGGAGTTTCCCCATGTTCCAGGGAGTTGCCCCATGTTCCAGGGAGTTGCCCCATGTTCCAGGGAGTTGCCCCATGTTCCAGGGAGTTGCCCCATGTTCCAGGGAGTTGCCCCATGTTCCAGGGAGTTGCCCCATGTTCCAGGGAGTTGGCTGAGGGTCGTCACGTGGGAGAGTTCCTGGAAACTATTTTTTATTCGCGGCAGATTCCGCGACTCGGACTTTCAGGCTGTCAGCTAGCCAGTAATTATGCGCGGCCTTTCCGCTGGAATTCTATGGAATTCCTGTGAATACAGACGCGTAGGAACAAGTTATCATTGGTTTATGTGCTGGGAACGTATTGATATTTCACTCTTGTTCAAAATAAATCCACAAGTAATTAATTAATTTCAGCATTTAGACTGTTTTAATAATATTTCCTTTTAAAAATATAAAGTAATAAAGAAAGATGATGATTTTTCTGGGCTGTTGAAATCTATAAGGTTAAAAATCTTAAATGGTCGATATCAACGTGATACGTGATAAGAAAGGGGATTTGGTTTTAATTTTACTTACCTCAAATACGTGGAATAAACTATAAGCATGGGCGCAAATCTGTAGGATTTCCAGGGGGGGCCCGTGAATTCTGTGGTTTAAGAATTTTGCGCTAGAGGTCAACCGAAACAAGTCTTCTCTGGATGATAAGCTCGTATGTTATATACTTAATTTTTACGTAAGTGATATTAACAATAAAGCAGAGCAACATATGTTTTAGTAATTATTAATTAATGACTATAAGAAATGATCTCTCAAACATGTTTGAATAATTTGCTAACCTAAATACATAAAATATCCATGAAAAAATCTATTAAAATAATATACGTGAATATAACGCTGTCCGTCCGTCTGTCTGTCCGTCTGCCACCAGGCTGTATCTCATGAACCGTGATAGTTAGACACAAATACTAAAAACATAGTAAAATAAATATTTAAGGAGGCTCCCATGCAACCAACGTGATTTTTTTGTTCGTTTTTGCTTGATATTGAAAACGGCAACAGGTAGACGCTTGAAATATTCACAGAATATTTAGTTATATATTCACTTTAAAATAATGATTAAATTAAAATAAAACAAATTTTTAAGGGGGCTCCCATACAACAAACGTGAAAACAGAATAAAATTTCACAAATGATGTATTTCTGTTGCCGCTATAACAAGAAATTCTAAAACAGAATAAAATAAATATTTAAGAGGGGCTTCCAATCCCATACAACAGACATGATTTTTTTTGCCGTTTTTATAGATAATGGTACGGAACCCTTCGTGCGCGAGTTCGACTCGCACTTTGTCGGGTTTTTTATGTCACATCACATAATTACTGCGATTCAAATGCTGTTCGTGAAATTCTTTGTTCACAGTTTTTGATGCGCCCTAAAAACCCAAAGCTCCAAAGCTAATAAACGGATCAACATCAAATGAACGATCGAATCATACTAAAACCCTCAAAGACTCTTTTATTTAGTAAAGGATCAACCAGGTAAAAAAGAAAAAAAAACTTAATGACACAAATGAAAAATCTCGTAGATAGAACTATGAAATATATCCTACAGCTAATTGAACCACATACATTTCTCGGCTTATTTTTAGTATAATCAGTATTTTGGCAGTGAATATTATTTAGTTAAAATATACCGCTTGATTAGTTATTAAAGAGACGCGTTTGCTTCCTTATTAACTTAAATACGGATGTGTAACGTTTAAATACTTCTTTCTCAATCTTACTTTTGTTTACTCGTGCAGTGTTGCAGTTATCAAATAACAAATGTTATAAAGTGATTATCGGCCATGAATTGTGAAAATTATCTTTTGATAATAAAAGGGGAGTGATTTTAAATTCCATATTGACGAGGAAAAAAATTATTCCCTGTATATTCACATGTAACGTACAGAGCAGCTAGCCTTACAGAATGGAGATGAGCTAAAAAAAATTCCAGTAATGGTATATAAGTTTCAGTTCGTAAATAAACTAAATTCTGCTATAATTACTGTTAAAGTATTAAGTTGTTTATTTACTGGAAAAATAACGTTACATAATCACTTAAATAAAATATATTACCTAAATAATAGTCACTACTTATAAAACAATCAAGCTTACCAGGTGAGAATCAGATTCTGTTTTCCGTTTCTTCCGCGTCACGAAATTATCCATGTTGATGTTTGCCAAGAAAGCAGAAGACTGGCGCACACGAGAGAAAAACCACTTTAAAAACAGACTACCTGAAACCTATAATACTGTCGTTTCAGAGGACAAGGTAGTGTGGGTATCAATGGGGAGGAAATGCTAACGGAACCCTACCCTAGCTTCGTCCTTTGGAATGAACGGTTTCTAGGAAATAAGGGTTTCAAAGTTCTCACTGGAAAACTCCATACCATGGCTTTCGCAGAAGGGGTAGGGGAAAATAACTACGGAACTCAAAGGTAGGAATATAAAGCATGTCAAAGTGTCTGTCGTCGTTGTAAATAATAATTTGATATATATGCTGTGTACACCATTAACTTTAAAATCACGAAGTGGGCCCCCCCAAGGAGGGGCCCATTAATTCCAGGGGGGCCCGGGCCCCCCTGGCCCCCCCCCCCCCCCGGATCTACGCCCATGACTATAAGTATAATCACGTCGTCTCTTCAGAGCCAGCTGCCGCGGTGTGAAGTCCCGCTGTATGATTCGGCTTTGTTAGGAACAGAGAGGGTCCTGTCAAAATCCACGACCCGTGGGCATGTTTGCATGTCGCTTATAGTGTGGCCAGGGCCGGCGCGACCATTTAGGCAAACTAGGCAACCGCCTAGGGCGCCGAGTAGCTGGGGGCGGCGCAGCACGACACATAACAGCTCATATAATATGTTTATGATTTGTAATAAGTAAAAAAGTAAAAAAAAACACAAGCCTGCTTACATTTGATTGTTGACAAAATCTTAGGCTTACGTGGTGTATTTTGAGGCAAGGAAAATTTTTTTGTGATGTTCTGCCGGGGGGAGTGGGGGCATTAAGGTTTTTCGCGTAGGGCGCCAATTTACCTTGCACCGGCCCTGAGTGTGGCCTATATGTACACACATCTTTCATCATTGTTGTGTCGGATATGCTGTCCTAGACAGATTGTCCAAACCAAGGACTGCCTGTGTTTCTCTCGTTTGGAGGGCCGCTCACGTTGAACAAAAACTTAGTTAAATGGCATGCGATTCGCGACGTGACGTCTCGTCTCCGTGGTCCCAGATGCGCGCTGCTAACCCCTGCGCTCATGTGGCCAGTGATGTAGCCTCGTGCACAGGAGCTGCCGCCTGTGGCTTGTCGGGGGAACCCGTCCTTGCTACCACCGGACCGAAGTGTGCAGCATAAACCAGTATATATCCCAATTCGTAAACACTGGGGGCGCACCAATCGTGTTGGTGTGTCAAATGAAGATTTTTAGTAGCAAAACTAATCTCTAATACAAATTGTAAACTTTAAAGGTCATAGAATGAGTAATCTCAATTTTAAAATTACGTTAGAAATTTGGCATTACTTCTTTTACTACCCAAAATCTCTATGCTATTTTTATTGTACTTTGATTATCGGAAAAAGTATGCGCTTCTGAACCATCAGTAGTTATTTTTTATTGGATTCAAATACCATTATCAGAAAAAAAAACTTTTATATATAAGAATATATCATTATTCAAATTGTACTTTAATCAAAAAGATTTAATATTTTTTCTGTAACTTATTACTGTAATAGCTTTTAATAAATAACTAAGTCTATTGGTTCAGTTATTTCATACTACTTAGCCTTTATTTGTTACTTAGAGTAAAAATAAATAATATAAGCACAACCACCTTGAAAAAAAACAACATACAACATACAAAACAACATACCTACGTTGGTAAAAAAATTAATTTCCACGTACAATTTATAGATGAACGAATTATTTATAGGTACTGCACCCCTGTTGAATGGAAAAAGAGCCGGTTTTACGTCACTACGAATTTAAAGAATGATTGGCAATACTATTTCGTTAAAATGTGCAAGTTCCTTTGTCTTAGGTGGTAAGATAATTTTTTTTTACAATTTTTCAAACTAGTTTAATAAGTTAACCAATTTTTTTTAAACATTCGGTAGTATTTTAAACTTGTAAAATTAAATTAACCAATTTTAGATGTGAATTATGTTGATGACGTAACTACTTAATGCATCTATTATAGTTATATCATAAAAAATAATTAAATCAGACCCCAATTCCATTATATTCTTTTTTACTTAATATTACTAAAGTTTCACAATAAATTTTTATTAAATTAAAAACTTCACAGAATATTTTTAGTACAGTATATCAAGAAACTTTTTTTTGTTTTGCATTTTAGGCAAAAGAGGTATAGAATAAAATATAACAAATATCCATTCCCCCGGTGACATAATTTTATATTCCACTGCTGAAATGTTCTTGTCCTTTCAGTGTTTAGTCAAATTATAACAATGTGTTTATTTCTACTGAAATATGTAGCTGCTTTGGTCGGTAACTATGGATTCTGTTTTTCTGTTGGCTCATTATGTATATTGTATGTGAAGAACAGAATTCATTCTTCTCTACTGATATACAAATTTTCATGTCCACTTTTATACCTATGGAGATGACACAAGATATGGCAGAAATTAAACATCGTGTGACGCGGGCTTAATCACAACCTAAAGTGTCTCTGCTGGTCGATATGTCGCAAATTTTATTTAAATACAAATATTAATCTATTAACTGTACTTATGTAAAATGATGTCATCCAGGCAGCCAACTTCTGAAACATGTAGCTTGCCCGCCATCAGGTGGTAACACCAGACTCAAATCTTAGTTACGTTCGGAAAAGCCATGGCGAAAGTTACGCAAGTAACACAACCATTGTCTAACCTTTAATGGCCATGCGCAAAGTTAGGCGTAGTTAACATTTAAATCACGAAATAATTTTTACCTTATATACAATACTGTTGAAGGAATTGTATGAATAAAAGGGTTCAGTGTTTTTGGTATTATGTGCTACGTATCCAAGATCATTCCTTGTTCCTAGTGGCATGAACCTGTAAATACTGATTCTGTGATGCATGATGCTGCGCTGTTTTGATTTCATACGTTGAAACTATTAATTATAAGTTAAATAAAAAAAGCAAACATTTTGTATTCAACGTACGATCGTTATTCACAATTATATTACAAGGTTTTGTTATGTCCAGGTTCGAAGTACTAAATCAAAACAGAAAGCGTCATGCACCACAGGATCTCTACATCAGGATCAAGGGATGGAACTGGATACGTGATGCGGAACTTTCATACAAAAGAGCACGTGTCGCGGTGTGTTGCAGCGTACGGCAAGGTGTTCCTGGTGCGCAAGCGGGGCGGGCCGGACGAGGGCCGGCTGTACGCCATGAAGGTGCTGAAGAAGGCGACGATCGTGCAGAAGCGCAAGACGACGGAGCACACCAAGACGGAGCGCCAGGTGCTGGAGGCCGTGCGCCAGTCGCCCTTCCTCGTGACGCTGCACTACGCCTTCCAGACGGACGCCAAGCTGCACCTGATCCTCGGTGAGCCCGCCTGCTCGTGCTTCCAGCAGCTTCTCTTTCATTTCGCTACATTTCACATTTCACGGGTATATATTTGCCATGATTCTTTTAACAGTTCATCGTGATATCAGAAGTTTTATTAATAAAACCTATAGAGTTTTTTGAACAGTAAAAGATCTTTTGAAATTTCATCCCCCTCTCCCCCCCCCCTTTTAATATTGGTCATCTCATTAACAATATTTTGGTTATACCATTGTACTGTGTGTTTATTTTCGTATCCCTGTTTAGACTTATCCAAATCCAACCTAGTTGGCGTTAAAAATCTAATATTTGCTTCTTTTTTTTCCTGAATACCTGAAGAGATACATTTATATTACATGTATATCATTTATAGATTAAAATACGAACATTAAAAAATTACCTTAGAAACGGCATCCAGTGGCATTGCAGTAAATCATCACAATATGTAGCGGATTCTAGATAGACAATATAATGTTCAATATATGACTATATGATGTTTAGACTATTTTAGACAATACAATGTTTAGACTATATGATCGAAAATTCGGCAGAATGCTAATACGGCACATGCCGGATAAAGACCTTTCTAGTTCGCCTTAATTTCCATAGCCGCTCTTCTGCAGAATCGGTCTTAGTCAGGTCCTGGTTTAAGATGTGGGTGGCTTAGGGCCCATTTGGGTGGGAGGCTCATTGTTTCAAGGTGTTGCAATATGTAATGCAAAAACACGAAATGAAACTGAAAAGTTTATTTACAAAATTTATCAATGCAGAGAAATTCTGTTAAAATTATCTAGTTTTTTCATAAAAAAACATTTTACATAACCAACAAATAACACATAAATATATTACAAATCAGCGAATGAATAACGTTATAACCATTACAATCCAGGCACTTTCCTTGATTTTCGTACTGCGAAATCGCCGATGATGTCACTGAAGTCCAATTCACGCAGTATATCTGACTCGATGCTCACTATAGCAAAATTTACAAGTCTTTCCTGCGTCATGGATGTCCTTAATCTGTCAACAATTCATTTCAGTTTTGAGAAGGAGCTTTCACCACTGCAGTTTGTTACCATCCAAATTATATATATATCCTTAGACCTATCTCAGTGTTTATGAAAGTGTCCTACACACCCATTTTACATGCTTTATATTAGCTTCACCTGTATGTTTGTTTGTCTGTCCGTCTGTAACTCTTTCGACTAAGAGTGAGTGGCTCATCACTGTAAAATGTCCCACCAATTTCATTACCTTCGTTAGCCGAGTTTTTTTTTCCCGGTAAATTCTAAGATTATATCCATACATCTAACTGTAAATGATTCGGAGAGACTTTACCATTTCTTTGTGACGTTGCAACTCCAAATAGTTATCTCAGATGGTAATAGGTAGTGTCGGTAACTCATTTCCCTATGATAATTATACATAAATATAGTTTAAAAAACTAAAAAAACATGCTTTTAAAGAATATCAAACTAAAAAGTTAAAAATAAATATAGTTTAAAAAACTAAAGAAACAGGCTTTTAAAGATTATCAAACTAAAAAGTAAAAAATAATTTTAAAATTTAATTTATGACAATAGTATATAAGCAATACTAGTATAAATGAGAAAAAAGCATGGGGTGCTTAATATACAAAAATATGGCACAAAGCGCCTCAAACTTTTTTCTCATTTATACTAGTATTGCATATATACTATTGTCATAAATTAAATTTTAAAATTATTTTTTACTTTTTAGTTTGATAATCTTTAAAAGCATGTTTCTTTAGTTTTTTAAACTATATTTTTCGTGATAAGCTTGTACATGGAAATTTCAGTTCTAATATCTTTTAGCTCCTCGTCAGTGTATATTTTGGCAAATGTTGCAACCTGTCACAGTTTATCGATAAAATGCAATGCCCGAGTCATCTGAATAAGACCTGACATGTTGCTCTGCTGCGGCTTTAAGCTCGTCTGAAGACAGTACTTTCAGATGGCTATAAAAGCTAAATTGGCTTTATATATCTTTATATGCTTGAAGACGTTGTCAAGAGAAGCGATAAACTGATTAATAACAGACAAGAAGTTTCTGTTCTGTATTTTTCAGAAGGTCTGAGTTGTACTTTTTTCGTATGGCCATAATCCAATGTGTTAAGAGGCCACTCCAGTGTTTCAGGGGCACTACGCAACCCGCGTTAACCTCATAAGATTCAATGCTATTTTCATTTTGCTTATAACTAATTAACTAATATAGATTTCGAAATGATGCTTGCTTGATATGTAAGCATAGGCGTGCGCACGGTAGGTGCCACAGGTGCCTTGGCACCACCATTAGGGTTAACGTTATTTTCTTTTTTACAAGCAGAAATAATACATACTTACAAAAATCCGTATTATTTCCAAAAAAAATATGTTTTCCTATCGTGTCGAGTTACAGATACGTGCTCATAACACTATCAGTATCTCAATTATCAATCGAACCAACTATACACACGGAAACAAGCCAGTTGCAATTACTTGTGTTGTACACACGGGCCGCGGCTACTAAACTTCTGAAATGTAAATACTTCTCATAGTTCTTCTAGAATTACATAGAATGCGCCTCCACTATTCACTCCACTCGGCAGGCGCACGGAATAATAGCCGCCGTCCGCCAGGGATTATTTAAAAAAAAAGAGAGAGTTTAGATAGTTAAAAGGATAGGCTTACTCGATGACTTATATGCAGTCGCCGATAAAACATTTTTGTTGTATTCCAAAAGTTAAAACTTTTGCCCACTCTTATTTGTGTAATTTTATTATTTTAATATTTTACATATTTTAGGTATGTTATAAAAACTCCCTTCATTTGTTGATTTTAAAACTTAACATTTGAGAATGTTTTATCTAGCATTTATTTGGCGTCTTCAGAAAACATATAAGTATAGTTTTTCAAAGCCACGAGCATTAATTCCTGGAAACAATTTGTGCAATTTACTTTATGGCTCAACAAAGCTTAAAACTGTAAATAGTTTAGTAGTTTTTCTGGTGATTATAACGTTCAAAGCCATAATTTGTCATAAAAAATGTTAAAATTTTTACATCTGTGTATTTAATGTTTTTGTTCGGAAAAACCTTAAATAGCACCATTTTGCGCTTTCAAATCAAAAATTTTTCCGGGAGGACCCCCGGCACCCTGCTTTAGGCTCGGGATCCGTGAATGACAGGGCTGTTGTGTAATCTGGCACCACCAATACTGAAGTCCTGCGCACGCCTATGTATGTAAGACAACGATGCTCTTATCAAAGCCCCTTCTAAAACGTGCATAAATTATGGTTCAAACCTAGACAATACACTTAGTCATATTAGTAAAGATTAGTATAAAACCATAATTTATGCACGTTTTTTAATAAAGGGGCTTTGATAAGTGCATCGTTGTCTTACATATCAAGCAAGCATCATTTCGAAATCTATATTAGTTAATTAGTTATAAGCAAAATGAAAATAGCATTGAATCTTATGAGGTTAACGCGGGTTGCGTAGTGCCCCTGAAACACTGGAGTGGCCTCTTAAGACGCACATTTCGGTGCTTGTGTCGAGTTTTCGTCTGAACACACACACTATTCAACCAGACAGCTCTTCGCCTTGCTTCTCATAAGTTTCGAAGGAGTCACGCCTTGATGCGACATGGTTTTTTGAAGCTGGTCAGTAACGCCTCTGTTATAGATGTTTACTAGTAGCATTTGTTCTTTTGCAGGCTATCATTCCAGAGGGTGGTGTAAATACCAATTTCAAGCTGATTCATCTGTGTTATCAGTCCTGCTTCACACCGCACACAGCCTTTTTCTTTTAAGTCATCAGCAATCGGTTTAGGTACATCCTTAATCTGCTGCTAGTTATGTTTAAATGACTTAGTTGCATCAGCTCTGCAGGACCAACGCGTTACATGTTTGAGAGTTAGTGCTGATTCATTATTTGTCAAAGCCTCAGTCAGAAGCTTATGCCGATGCGTTGAAACTGTGAAGAATACGAACAGCTTTTTTCAAGGATGTAAAAAATAAATGTACAGCATTCGAGCAGCTTTCTACAGCGTTTTTAGCAAGCAGATTTAGAGTGTGTGCCGTACAAGGAATCCAGTATGTTCGATTGTTCTGCTATCTCACTTTGACTTGTAGACCATTGCACTTTCCACTCATTGCAGAGGCCTTGTCATAACTTTGACCACAGCAGTTTCCCAGGTCTAGGTCATGTCTCTTTGAAAACTTCACCAAGCCATTGAACATGTCTTGAGCGCCATGGCCTTTGTTTGCCATGAATGTTACAAAGTGTTCCACATGGCCATCTTTGTCCATATACCTCAATATAAGGGTTAGTTGGTCAATGTGGCTGCATCGGTGTGGAATCCAAAGAGTTGGAGTAGTATTTTGATTTTTTGATTTATTCGAAGACTTGTTCACCCAATACACTGATAAGTTCTTCCATTATTGTAGATGACAGGTAGTGTGTGTGAGACCGTTGCTGAGATTGGCTTGAGTTTTGATATGTTGTGCAAGAAAGTCGTACGGGGCGATGAGTTCAAAAATACCCAGAAACCATTTCTAGGTGATCCAACCAATTCATTATCTCCTCTAAATGCTAAGCCACGCTCGGCAATAAACTGAATAACATTTACTACTCGTTTCAACACTGATATCCAAAAATGCTCCAGACCTCTACCTGTGGTGTCAGCTCCGTATCAATTCGCCCAATCGCTTTTAACATCCTATTGAAAGCAATCGTAGCCTTCACATGTTCCGTTGACCACTCATTACTTTTTATGCGTTCTTGTGAATGTTTCCAAACACAAATTCCATTAGACGAAAGCTGAGAAGACTCATGTGCTGTAGTTGTAGTTAATCACATCAATCCACAAGTGAAGCAGTAAATACATCCATTAGAGGGAGAGAAGCATAACCAAATCCTCGTTATGACTTCTTCATTATGATTTTGAGGACATAAAAGCCCTAGTGTGCACATTCTTAAAATATTGCGGTCCTTTCTAGGTTGCTGAACCGAGTGTGCAATGAACAAACTTTCATCACAATGCTGGATTATTGATACACCCCTTTTCAGCCAGTTTCCCGCATCTGTTCCGAAATAATGAATGGCCAAAGTCCAGTGTCATTGCCCCCTGGTGGACCCTCAGCTTCTACATAAGATGTGTCAGCCTCTTTTTCTATGTGTTCTTCTGCCTTTTCTTTTCCATGTTCAACAACCATTTCCACTGAAGCATTGTTAGGTTGATCAGGTTCTGCAAAGTCATCACTCCTTTCCGACATTTGTCTTGATTGAACAATGAAGAACTGGTCTAATTTTGTTATCTTTGCCATATAGGGTACCGACAACATAGGGTACCGACAACATAGGGTACCGACAACATAGGGTACCGACAATTTAGAAGCCCCAGACTCCCAAATTCTTGTGCGATGTCTGTGTCTTATCTCCTTCACGATTGTCCATTCTGGTAATCTGTAAATAACAAAATGACCTTGTCAACACAAGTCCTAAAGGGGGGATTTATGATTGAAATATTTAAATACAGGGTTTCCTACAAGTTAAAATTAAGTACGCTACTTACTTACATCAAGACCTAATAACAAAAATAACCAGCTTAATTCAATATTCCAATTTCAACATGGCGATCATTGTTTTACATTTGCCGTATTAAAAATATTTACATTCCATTAAAATACAATTATGAGCAAAAAATTTATTAAAATTTATATTTAATTGTCCTAACCAACTATAGGCAAGGCAATGATGAAACTGCATCATGTAAATATTGAGAGTTCCTTACAAATATTTTGAGGTTAGGTTTACACTGAAAAGACATCACTGTTAGCTAGTTAGAATAATGAAACAGTTTTTCACTTACCAAGATGTATCATATGACAAAGTCCAGGAAAATTACTCTTGATAAACATTAAACGGGAAAACCATAATTAACTTTTAAACAAGTAAAGTACAGATAACTGAGATTATACTTTTCATAATAACTCATAACATCACTACTCTCTAGAAGACTAGTTCTGTTCTGTTGTGATTTTGCTGCCACCTATGAGCAAGTTAGCTAGGACAATGATCATATTCCTGGTCACCATTAATAATAAATATTTTTTATTATTTTAACATAATGCAATTTGTGATTTTCAAGTAAACACATAATAAACATTTAATTGTGAATAATTATAACTGGTGTAAATTAGTAAAGTATCCGCATTACTACGTTGTTGGAATAAGAGACCTGGAATTAGAGGCCAGTACAATAACGTTTTATAACTTTAAATAATTTAAAATATAAGTTTTGATTACTATATTTCTTATCAAGCTAGAGAAGTAAGATAGGGTGAAGGTAGATTTTTGTTACATTTTCCCTATCAATATATACAGTTCTCAGCAAACGGACATGTATTTTGTTTTGTTTTGTGATAGGTATTTACCCCTATATTGGTGGGAGGACCAGGGCCCGGGCCCGTTTATTCCTGGTGTTGCCCTAGTTAATTCTCACATCATCCCTAGAGGCCCAGTGGGACAGGCTGTGACAGGCTGTGGCGAGAGAACAGCAGTGAAAGGTCTGAGGGGGGAGGAGGGTGGGGGCGGCGGCGAGCACTTTCCCCGCGGACACATCACTTTCTCCGAGCCCCGCGCTGGTGGGTGTTCGCGCGTGTTCGTGTTGGTTTCATAGTAGATACATCGGCAGTGCACAAGAAAACAGTACCCACCGCGGCAGTTCAATTACAGAAAACTATATCTCAGTTATCGTGAAAGACGCGGACACACACGCATGCCCAATGAAACATTTTACGTATATCGTACTGGTCTTTGGCGTACCGATCAGGTTTTGTTAGCAATTAGACGTCTGTTGACCTGGTTTAGCGGCGAGTTTGAAATGTGCATTTTTTTAAAAAGAATAAATTCGTTAAAACATTTCGCTATAAATTTTTCTAAAAAAAAATCTCCCATGACGTGAAACAATTAGAAACATTATATAAGCTGTTAACATTATGAAACACGTATTTTTCCCATAGATAGTGTTTTATGTATAAACATTCACGGGTTAATTACATGAAACTTGTAGGCCGGCAGGCTAATGCACACTTTCCACTAATCAACACAAACACACTCACACACTCACACACTCACACACTCACACACACGCGCGTTCTCATTTTGTACATCAGTAGGACGCACTGTTCGTCAGAAGTCGTAATTGAAGGTTCTTAACAACACGCTTGTTAGGAAGCGTGTAAGTCTTAAAGGATGGAGCTTGTAACTAACGGTTGTGAGCTGGCAGCAACTTCGAGCTAAGGAGGGGAATACTGACAACGTATTAGGGAGAAACAGGGAAGGAATCGATACACGTACTAACAACATATTTTAATCAAATGTATTATTTTTTTAACACTAGTCGGACACCGTATAAACGATAACTTCTTTTTTTTTATCCTGTGCGACAGCAGGGTTGCCAAATGATCTTGTTCCGACGATAAATTTGCTCAAAAACAGCTAAAATCTTGTTGGACACACACATTAGTTTTTGCCTCAAAATATTATATATAATTTAATAATTTGAAAGAAATCATTGATATTTCACTAATGCATGCATACAGGAAATATTAAACGCAAAGACTTAAGTCTTCCTTTTACGGAATCTTTTTGAATCGTGTGAAGAAATTTATTCATAAAATTCCTTGTTGGAGGTTGTCACAGCTAATCATTATTCCCATAAAATTTCGAAAATAAAATTATAACAGTGCTTTTTTTCCAGGATTGGCCTAATAATATCTATCATAAAATACCATCAAATATGTAGTATTAGAAAGATTTTATATTGAAGAAAAATGATTCGAATAAAAATATTTCCGTATAGAAAATTATGGAATACAAACACTAGCATCTTTTTACACCCGAAAAGTACTATATTATTTGTCTATGGAAGCTATAAAAGAATTTTTTTTGCAAGGAGCTACAGTTATTTCAGAACGTTTATCACTGCAGGAAAGTCTGTGATAAAAAATACTCGAAATGTGTAAAAATGCATTTCGTATTTAAAAGTGACATTTAATGGGGTTGAATGGTTATTGAAAACCCAAAAATGATGTTCCTGTGTTTTTTGCGAGCATTATTTCTTTATTTCTGATTCTTGATATCTAGATAAGTATTCAAAACACACCCTTAGGTATCGCTTTCCAGTTACATCTGAGAAAAATTGGATTCAACCCATCACTGATTTATTCTTTTTTGACATCAGCGAAACATGACCCTGTGCATGGTGGAAACAAAAAGGAGGACGAGGGGGGTGGAAGGAGGATCGAGAGGGAAAGCAGATGGCGTCGCCGCATTCCCGAGCGTTGCGTGATAGTCACCCGCACAGGCCGACAATTAATGTTGAGCAACGAACTGCTCGTCGCCAGCCTCGCTATTGTCCGTGCGGCGGTGTCCGTGACCTGGCGCTGGTGCTTCCCAGCAGGGACATGAGGTACTCCTCGCTATTGTCCGTGCGGCGGTGTCCGTGACCTGGCGCTGGTGCTTCCCAGCAGGGACATGGGGTACTCCTCGCTATTGTCCGTGCGGCGGTGTCCGTGACCTGGCGCTGGTGCTTCCCAGCAGGGACATGGGGTACTCCTCGCTATTGTCCGTGCGGCGGTGTCCGTGACCTGGCGCTGGTGCTTCCCAGCAGGGACATGGGGTACTCCTCGCTATTGTCCGTGCGGCGGTGTCCGTGACCTGGCGCTGGTGCTTCCCAGCAGGGACATGAGGTACTCCTCGCTATTGTCCGTGCGGCGGTGTCCGTGACCTGGCGCTGGTGCTTCCCAGCAGGGACATAGGGTACTCCTCGCTATTGTCCGTGCGGCGGTGTCCGTGACCTGGCGCTGGTGCTTCCCAGCAGGGACATGGGGTACTCCTCGCTATTGTCCGTGCGGCGGTGTCCGTGACCTGGCGCTGGTGCTTCCCAGCAGGGACATGAGGTACTCCTCGCTATTGTCCGTGCGGCGGTGTCCGTGACCTGGCGCTGGTGCTTCCCAGCAGGGACATGGGGTACTCCTCGCTATTGTCCGTGCGGCGGTGTCCGTGACCTGGCGCTGGTGCTTCCCAGCAGGGACATGGGGTACTCCTCGCTATTGTCCGTGCGGCGGTGTCCGTGACCTGGCGCTGGTGCTTCCCAGCAGGGACATGGGGTACTCCTCGCTATTGTCCGTGCGGCGGTGTCCGTGACCTGGCGCTGGTGCTTCCCAGCAGGGACATGAGGTACTCCTCGCTATTGTCCGTGCGGCGGTGTCCGTGACCTGGCGCTGGTGCTTCCCAGCAGGGACATGGGGTACTCCTCGCTATTGTCCGTGCGGCGGTGTCCGTGACCTGGCGCTGGTGCTTCCCAGCAGGGACATGGGGTACTCCTCGCTATTGTCCGTGCGGCGGTGTCCGTGACCTGGCGCTGGTGCTTCCCAGCAGGGACATGGGGTACTCCTCGCTATTGTCCGTGCGGCGGTGTCCGTGACCTGGCGCTGGTGCTTCCCAGCAGGGACATGGGGTACTCCTCGCTATTGTCCGTGCGGCGGTGTCCGTGACCTGGCGCTGGTGCTTCCCAGCAGGGACATGAGGTACTCCTCGCTATTGTCCGTGCGGCGGTGTCCGTGACCTGGCGCTGGTGCTTCCCAGCAGGGACATGGGGTACTCCTCGCTATTGTCCGTGCGGCGGTGTCCGTGACCTGGCGCTGGTGCTTCCCAGCAGGGACATGAGGTACTCCTCGCTATTGTCCGTGCGGCGGTGTCCGTGACCTGGCGCTGGTGCTTCCCAGCAGGGACATGGGGTACTCCTCGCTATTGTCCGTGCGGCGGTGTCCGTGACCTGGCGCTGGTGCTTCCCAGCAGGGACATGGGGTACTCCTCGCTATTGTCCGTGCGGCGGTGTCCGTGACCTGGCGCTGGTGCTTCCCAGCAGGGACATGGGGTACTCCTCGCTATTGTCCGTGCGGCGGTGTCCGTGACCTGGCGCTGGTGCTTCCCAGCAGGGACATAGGGTACTCCTCGCTATTGTCCGTGCGGCGGTGTCCGTGACCTGGCGCTGGTGCTTCCCCGCAGGGACATGGGGTACTCCTCGCTATTGTCCGTGCGGCGGTGTCCGTGACCTGGCGCTGGTGCTTCCCAGCAGGGACATGGGGTACTCCTCGCTATTGTCCGTGCGGCGGTGTCCGTGACCTGGCGCTGGTGCTTCCCGGCAGGGACATGGGGTACTCCTCGCTATTGTCCGTGCGGCGGTGTCCGTGACCTGGCGCTGGTGCTTCCCAGCAGGGACATGGGGTACTCCTCGCTATTGTCCGTGCGGCGGTGTCCGTGACCTGGCGCTGGTGCTTCCCGGCAGGGACATGGGGTACTCCTCGCTATTGTCCGTGCGGCGGTGTCCGTGACCTGGCGCTGGTGCTTCCCAGCAGGGACATGGGGTACTCCTCGCTATTGTCCGTGCGGCGGTGTCCGTGACCTGGCGCTGGTGCTTCCCGGCAGGGACATGGGGTACTACTCGCTATTGTCCGTGCGGCGGTGTCCGTGACCTGGCGCTGGTGCTTCCCAGCAGGGACATGGGGTACTCCTCGCTATTGTCCGTGCGGCGGTGTCCGTGACCTGGCGCTGGTGCTTCTCAGCAGGGACATGAGGTACTCCTCGCTATTGTCCGTGCGGCGGTGTCCGTGACCTGGCGCTGGTGCTTCCCAGCAGGGACATGGGGTACTCCTCGCTATTGTCCGTGCGGCGGTGTCCGTGACCTGGCGCTGGTGCTTCCCAGCAGGGACATGGGGTACTCCTCGCTATTGTCCGTGCGGCGGTGTCCGTGACCTGGCGCTGGTGCTTCCCAGCAGGGACATGGGGTACTCCTCGCTATTGTCCGTGCGGCGGTGTCCGTGACCTGGCGCTGGTGCTTCCCAGCAGGGACATGGGGTACTCCTCGCTATTGTCCGTGCGGCGGTGTCCGTGACCTGGCGCTGGTGCTTCCCAGCAGGGACATAGGGTACTCCTCGCTATTGTCCGTGCGGCGGTGTCCGTGACCTGGCGCTGGTGCTTCCCAGCAGGGACATAGGGTACTCCTCGCTATTGTCCGTGCGGCGGTGTCCGTGACCTGGCGCTGGTGCTTCCCAGCAGGGACATGGGGTACTCCTCGCTATTGTCCGTGCGGCGGTGTCCGTGACCTGGCGCTGGTGCTTCCCGGCAGGGACATGGGGTACTCCTCGCTATTGTCCGTGCGGCGGTGTCCATGACCTGGCGCTGGTGCTTCCCGGCAGGGACATGGGGTACTCCTCGCTATTGTCCGTGCGGCGGTGTCCGTGACCTGGCGCTGGTGCTTCCCGGCAGGGACATGGGGTACTCCTCGCTATTGTCCGTGCGGCGGTGTCCGTGACCTGGCGCTGGTGCTTCCCAGCAGGGACATGGGGTACTACTCGCTATTGTCCGTGCGGCGGTGTCCGTGACCTGGCGCTGGTGCTTCCCAGCAGGGACATGGGGTACTCCTCGCTATTGTCCGTGCGGCGGTGTCCGTGACCTGGCGCTGGTGCTTCCCCGCAGGGACATGGGGTACTCCTCGCTATTGTCCGTGCGGCGGTGTCCGTGACCTGGCGCTGGTGCTTCCCGGCAGGGACATAGGGTACTCCTCGCTATTGTCCGTGCGGCGGTGTCCGTGACCTGGCGCTGGTGCTTCCCGGCAGGGACATAGGGTACTCCTCGCTATTGTCCGTGCGGCGGTGTCCGTGACCTGGCGCTGGTGCTTCCCAGCAGGGACATAGGGTACTCCTCGCTATTGTCCGTGCGGCGGTGTCCGTGACCTGGCGCTGGTGCTTCCCAGCAGGGACATAGGGTACTCCTCGCTATTGTCCGTGCGGCGGTGTCCGTGACCTGGCGCTGGTGCTTCCCAGCAGGGACATGGGGTACTCCTCGCTATTGTCCGTGCGGCGGTGTCCGTGACCTGGCGCTGGTGCTTCCCAGCAGGGACATGGGGTACTCCTCGCTATTGTCCGTGCGGCGGTGTCCGTGACCTGGCGCTGGTGCTTCCCAGCAGGGACATGGGGTACTCCTCGCTATTGTCCGTGCGGCGGTGTCCGTGACCTGGCGCTGGTGCTTCCCAGCAGGGACATAGGGTACTCCTCGCTATTGTCCGTGCGGCGGTGTCCGTGACCTGGCGCTGGTGCTTCCCAGCAGGGACATAGGGTACTCCTCGCTATTGTCCGTGCGGCGGTGTCCGTGACCTGGCGCTGGTGCTTCCCAGCAGGGACATAGGGTACTCCTCGCTATTGTCCGTGCGGCGGTGTCCGTGACCTGGCGCTGGTGCTTCCCAGCAGGGACATAGGGTACTCCTCGCTATTGTCCGTGCGGCGGTGTCCGTGACCTGGCGCTGGTGCTTCCCAGCAGGGACATGGGGTACTCCTCGCTATTGTCCGTGCGGCGGTGTCCGTGACCTGGCGCTGGTGCTTCCCAGCAGGGACATGGGGTACTCCTCGCTATTGTCCGTGCGGCGGTGTCCGTGACCTGGCGCTGGTGCTTCCCAGCAGGGACATAGGGTACTCCTCGCTATTGTCCGTGCGGCGGTGTCCGTGACCTGGCGCTGGTGCTTCCCAGCAGGGACATAGGGTACTCCTCGCTATTGTCCGTGCGGCGGTGTCCGTGACCTGGCGCTGGTGCTTCCCAGCAGGGACATGAGGTACTCCTCGCTATTGTCCGTGCGGCGGTGTCCGTGACCTGGCGCTGGTGCTTCCCAGCAGGGACATAGGGTACTCCTCGCTATTGTCCGTGCGGCGGTGTCCGTGACCTGGCGCTGGTGCTTCCCTGCAGGGACTAGTCAAGCTTACAGTTGGAAAAAAGAAATGTTAAACATGTAGTCTAGGAACCGAGCAAAATGTTGCAAATAAACTTATAATGTTATAATACGTAACTCGGACACGAAAAATAACTCACGACTCTTGAAAAAAGTATGCGGAGAGTTTTTTTTAAAGTGAGCTATAGTTCATTAAAAGGATAAAATATTGTTTATAATAAACAAATCGTAGCCTTGTGTGCACATAGTGTCATTGACTTAAAAAATTTTCGGGACAATTCGCTTGCAACATGGCCATTGTAAACAGAAGCCAAAACGCAAAAAAGTTGGAAGTTGAACCATACTTACGTTGCTTTATTGCGTCGTGCGATTAGTATATAAACCGGTACTCCAAAATTTGGTTGTTTAATAGTTTGCGTCCTGCGTTTCATGCTTTATTGCGTTTTTTTGCGTATTTTATTTCCCCGGCCTTAGAAAAGCCACTTGTAAATGGGTCATACTGTACAATGCCGTGCGTGATAAATATTTGCAAAGTATGTTTTCATGTACCAAAATTTGTTGACGCGAATCACACGTACTTTCTGCACCTGTCACTGCAATTCGCTGCATGAATCGTAAATGTGGCTTGCCACCAACACGCACAGTTAGCAGAACGAAACATCGCAACATTTTATTAGCAGATGGAAATGTTTTACTATTAGAAACGGTTCCGATTAAAACCAAAAGACATGATAAATATATGAAAGCCTGGCTTTGAACATTATTTTTGACAAGAAATTGTATTAAAACACTGCCCATCTTGTTTAAATTCACTAAACAGCTAAGAACACCCCACATGATGCCTAATTTCTGCTATACATTCTGTTATACCCATGGGTAATAAAAATGGGAATACAGGTTTGTTTAGCAGAAAGGAATAAATAATTCGTTACGCCTTGCACATGATACCGTAAATGCTAACTGAAGATCGGCCAATACAGTTGCCGGCCAAAGCAAGCATATCGGGGTAGGATAAACATGTGTCTGTCCATGTAACCAAATACAAAGGTATGTTAAAATTTCTCATGTTTATTTTTAAAATTAGGTAACCTAATGAATATTTTTGACGATACAACGTCTAATAAATCGATGAACGCCGGCTGCACGCACGAAAAAGTGTCCCACTACGAATGTCCCACTACGGATGTGTCCTGTTTGCTCATTGTTCGCATGCGTGGCATCTCTCTTCATGCTCATTGTACGCATGCGTGGCATCTCTCTTCATGCTCATTGTACGCATGCGTGACATCTCTCTTCCAATCGATTGGAACAACCATCGATTTGACTTTTAAATCATATTTTCGTCGTTTGAATTATTAATATTATGAATTTAACGTTCGTCCACCGATTTTCAGCACAATCGGTACGTACGGTTATTTAAAAGTAATGTTGAATATTAAAATACGTTTTTAACCAACAATGGTGTTTTACAGTTACACATAATAATTCAAATTACACATGGGATCTTTTGCACAATGTTTTAAAAACTATTGTAACACATTATAAATAAGTTTGGTATATTTGAGATGCGTATTTGTTATCAAATCGTGTTATAAAAACGAAATAATATTATTTCCCTACCCTGAAAAAAAGTTTATAAATATATATATATAATTTGAAACTACTACTTTACATGTATGGCCTCGTGGCCGCGCGGTCAGCGTCGCAAACTTCCAATTCAAAGGATGTCGGTTCGAATCCTGGCAGGTGTAAAAAAATTTATTTGTACTTGTAAAAATAAATACGGCTCACGCAACATTTCAATAGTAATAAATATATTTGAATTAATGAGTGCAAATAAAAGTAAGTTTATTAATTAAATTGTACATTTCATTTCACTCCTTTGTATCCATACAAAATAGTGATAATTCAAGAAAAATGATTCAAATTAAAAAAAAAATTTCTTCCTCAAAGAATATAATATTTTTAATGCCAAAATGGTTTGGTTGCAAAAGCCTATTACGTCTCAGTCTCAGGCCGAATATGATATTTCCTTTTCTTCTGGATCAATCATTTAATCAATGTTTTGTTATGACGTTGTCACGTTAAACTATCGTCCGTAAACCGACTTTACAGACAACCAATTGTTTTAAAAATATATTTTATCTCTACACTTCTCTTGCAAAACATACAACAAAGTGAGTAACTTAAATCTAAAGTGAAAGAACGTCATCTCGCATTTTCATTCAGGCAAACAGGTGTAGCTTGTGTTAGTTTATTCATATATTCATAAGTAATTCATTAAAATTATTTTCCTTATAAAAGGAGGTGTTTTAATTAGAGAATTGATTTTTTGTTAAATGACTTGTGTATATAATTAAATAAAAATAAAGAATATAGGCCTACTTAGTATGAAAAATTCAATCCAATGGATTGAGATATTTTTTTATAATAGTGTTACGAACGCAGACACGCGCCAGTTACAGGGCTGCCTAGCAGCCCCGCACGGCCACTGTCATGCGTGCCTGGCAGGATTACAAGGGTCCTCGATAACTACCTCCCTTCGCTCTCCGCGCACCATTCCGTCTCGGGTGATTGTCACCTTTAGCGGCCTGGGAATTCCGGGTTAACAGAGGCCGTCGCGAGGAGTGGCGTGATTAAGCATCGCTGTTCTGGGTGTTTCGGGCGTCCGGTCGGCCCGGGATGACGCAACACATCACAGCCGCTCTCGTCCCTTCGAGAAGGACGCCATGATGATATTAGCGACAAGGCCGGCTTCTACGGGAGTTCCGAGTGAGTTTCAAGAGTTCGGAGAGTTCTGCGAGTGAAGGGAAGTGCGACATCGGCGAAGAGGGTGAGACACCCCCTCGAAAGTGGTGCGACGCGGAGTGATATAAGATTATTAGATGATACAAATTTTGCTTTAACAAGTATTTATTAATACATGTAATAGTATTGATTAACGGGGAGGAACTAGGTTCGTTAGGTAAACCCAATTATATTTATTAATTACTAATATTTACATTACTGAAAAATAAATATACTTAAAAATGACTGATCACCAATAACTTGCACTTGACCAGGTTTATTCACCAGTCACCCAATGTCTGTCAAGTTGCACATTTTTCACTCCTCACTGCAGCAAGGCTCAACTGTGGTTCGCCCCTTAACTTGCGCCTGTCCTCACACACAGACTCGCGCCACTCAGTCGCACTCTCATGGCCTCGTCACTCCGCGTCGCACCACTTTCGAGGGGGTGTCTCACCCTCTTCACCGATGTCGCACTTCTCTTCACTCGTGGAACTCGCCTGGAATTTGCTCGGAGGCCTACGTTGCTGCTTAAGTACTAGTGGGTCGTCTTTCCAGAACCGACGTGAGCGGCTGTGATGAGTCGCGTCATTACGAGCCGACCCGACGCCCGAACTGTCCAGAAGGGCCTTGTCCATTCACGCCACACCGCGCGGCGGCCCGCGGAATTCCCAAGGCCGCTCAGCGATAAACAGCGCTGAGGGAGGACGATGCGCTTGGAGCGGGGGGAGGGGGGTAGCGACGAACCTTGTAATCCGGCCAGGCACGCGTGGCCTGCCTTACATCAGTGACCGCGCGTGACGTCAGTGGCCTGGCAGCGCCGCCAGGCAGCTCGAACCTGGCGCGTGAGGCGGTCCTGTCTATTCGTAACAATATCATAATGATGTGTAGGAGTTCAGGTCATGGAACGCAATGACCGAATGACTATGTACCGGCGACTATGTATCATTCCGTATTCGTTTACGAAATTTTATTTATGTAACACGCCCAACCGAAGCTACCTTTCACTTACACCCAGCATTAAAAAAATCCTAATGTGCACGATTCCAGATTATTTGGCCGTCAGAATGTGGGTAAGTGAAGGGTAGGTTTCAGGAAGGCGGAGGTTCGCGATCCAGTTCGGCAACTCGCCGCACGGGCATGTTGGCGGCAGTGAGCGGTTATTTCGAGCTCTTGGCATGCAGGCGCGGCCACGGCTGCCAACCGCCACGAGTTGCGCGTGCTGATGCTTCATCAGGATAGCCAATTTGGCGGATCGCAGATTTAAGACGCGTAAACTAATATCATGTCAAAGAAATTCTCGTTATTGAGTGTGATAACTGCTGGAATGTCTATTTTGATGTTCCATGTCATTTCGAAAATGTATAATAATAAACTATCGTTTCTGGTGAATTTAATTAAATTATGAATCTTGAACCTTTTTCTGTATTATCATAAGCACAGTTTTGTTACACTTTTTTCTTTGTTCCTGATTGCAACCAGGTTTGCAAATTTAGTACTTACTTTTACGCCTCTGGTTACACTGACTTGTTCTTTTTTTTTGTCTAATGACTTCGTTATCGACGTAAAACAGGGCATCCTGGCTCGGCTTTAAGTGAAGTGCAGAGTATTACACACCACAGAATACTTCTGGAAATGTGTCTTAATCACGAATACCACTATACAATTTTCAATGTAAGGTGTTATTTTAGTATTTATTTTTCAGACAGTGAAAAAGAAAATATGCAAAAAACAGGGCATTTTCATAACATTTTTAGGTTTGTAAAATTGAGACGTACAGGGAGCCTATATCTGTAATATGCCAGCATAAAATTATAGGGTCGCAGCCTGAAGTTCCACACAGGCGCTTTGTTGACGAGAAGACTGCTCGCCAGGGTTGCCTGGCGCGTAGAGGCGAAGAGGCGCGTGATACGCGAGCCAGTGTCGCCCCTAATGCCGTGTACCATCTGTCAGTAGCAGGTCTGTGGAGGAGTTAAACGACTGTCCTTCCTCGAAGTCCAGGAATGGGGCTTGTTAAGCCTCGTCGTTGCTGTAAGTGTCTTGTGTTCAGACTGTTCGAAATGAAGGCTGTGGGAAAATTAATCAGCGAGGAAAATTCTATTGAAAAGAAATACATGGGCAACCCAGGCTGATGTTGAAACTTCACCTTGAAGACTATATTGCTCACCGGCCACGCAATTCAACAAGCGTTATAGCCTTGCGTTTATTTTTAATGTCCTTAGCCCAAGGTCGTTTTGCTTCTCGAACATTTTCAAGACCCTGAAAACTTGTTTCTATGAGCTGAGTACGTCAAGGGCCCCACCTACCCGGGAATAAACCACGCGAATTGAAAACAGTGGGTAGTGTGTGTTTGCGGAAAGCATTTAAAATCGTATTTTATTTAGTTCATTAATATTTATTAAACTACACCTAGTTAATAAACACTCAAAAGGTCGCTGAAATTTACATGCTACCCTTTTACCTAAATAAGCTAGCCATATTATCTTTTTAAAGTAAAAAATTAAACTGCTTTATAATACCTAATTATGTCATAAGAACACAGTTTTAAACTTATTTGAGCTAGGCTCAACCATTACTCGTGGTCTAACAGACCGTTAATGTAATAGCCAATTAAAATTTAACAAATTTTAAATCATGCAATTTTCATCACATTATCTTTTGATTTTCAGATGAAACTCCAAATGTATCTGATTTTAACTGTTATTTAAAAGGTAATTCTGTTAATTTGCTAAGCAGCATTGAGGTTAATTAGCATTGGGTTGGGTCATAACGAGTGACTTGGACCCTGCAGTCCTAACTCGCTAGTATTTAAACTTTTTCTTTGAAGCATTTTTTTTTCTTCCAATTCACGGAAGGGAATCCGTGAGAAATGTCATGAATCGTGCAAGGCCGAGTGTCCAGGAAGCGGGGCCAATACAGGAGGGGGAGGGGGCTGGTTCATCCTACACAAGTCATCAGTGAGAAGCTTGTTAGAGGTGGAAGGAGGGGCAGCCCCTGGCTCCCCAGGATGTACGCACATCGCGCCTGCTCCGCGCGGGGCGGCCCCTCGTGTGCGTGGCTAGCTCGGGTCGGCGGGTACACAAAAGTTAAAGTCCGAACCGGACTTGAAATTATTTTCAACTCTTCCTTGTGGATATTTTCTATCACCTCAGAACTCGGTGTAATATTCTATCTCCAAACCTAACTTAGTTCGTGACGGTCATACCAGTTCTGAAGTTCCAGCGATGGCGGGCAGCGTGACGTAGGGCGAGTCGGAGCGTCGGGGCGGCACCGTCACCGATCTTCTTCCGGGAGCGACTGTGACTGTGACTGCGACTGCGACTGCGACTGCGACTGCGACTGCGACTGCGACTGCGACTGCGACTGCGACTGCGACTTCTGCTCGCAACCAGGCCCGTATACACTCGTCTCGAGCAGCTATCGAGACGGCCTAGGACATTCTCCATTAGCTTCTGTATGCTCGCGACAATGGCGAACGTCCGATGACATAAGTAGTATAGGAATGTGTTTACTGGCGTAGGAGTAGTAGTGTGGTGTTTGGTGCATATGTCCGCCATCTTGTATTGTAACTCCACGGTGGCCATCTTGGACTCTAAATTCCTCAAAAATGACTGAAAATTCCTAGGAATTTCCCTATTTCGAGGGGAAAATCCTCGTTTTGATGGAGAATTTCCTTTTTTATTCCAGAAAATTTTTAAACGATAGAAATTTTCCCATGGAGGCTTAAATTTCTCATGGCCAAGCATACAATAAGCCTCTGGAGAGGAGCTTTACCTTGACCTTGACCGTAAACTGGATATTCTTATTTTTTGACCGAAAAATTAATAAAATTAAAAAATTGCTTACTTCACACCCACCATCTTGGACTCTAGATGTTGCACTTTTCATTAACCCCGCCATCTTGAAAATCCTTAATTTTTATGCCAGATAATCGGAAAATATTTTTAAAACTCATAAAATTTAATTCAATAAACTTTTATACAATGTTATTTCAAAATAGCAGTACATCATGAAGAATTCTGGGTTGAACCCAGCGAGAGCAAAATTAAAATGGCGACGAATTCTTAATCCACAGAAGATTCCAGCAGACATCTCCCACCACTAATGTCAAGGTGGACATTACGCCAAATAGTATGACGTCATGGCAGCCATCTTGGATAGATCATCTTGTTTTCAGTAATAGATAACAGGAGCACTAGTGACATAACGTCTTCTAGAGGGTGCTGCTACCATGTTAGTTAAAACATTTACCAGCTAGAGTGCAGGGATAAATTATTTGTCCGCTATCTTGGAAATTTATGATTATTTCGCTATACTTTCTGAAAAATTCCATAATACAGAAAAATGAATTATTAAAATAATGATTAATTAAATCGATTCATGTCCTCTGTTTGGTTCCTGATCGATACAAAAAGTTAATTTTAGGTAAAAAAAATTATTCAATAAATTATGGTGAAATTTCCTAAAAGCAGATTATGATCCTAGTCCACCTGTCAACAGTACACCGATGATGACATTTTGGTAGCCATCTTGGAAAATCTTAATAATTAACCTAGAAACTCTGAAACAAAATCAAAATCTTGACTCGATAGATTAAGGTTCTTGGTGTGATCGTTACCTGATGCAATTAAAATTGCAAAAAAAAAAAAAAAAAAAAAGACAGGTTCCAAAAAAAATTCAAAAAAAATTATTTTAGAAAATCTCAAAGTACAAATAAAATAGAAAATATAAGCTTTTCTCGTTTTTTAGTCATTCTAGAAGTCGAAGCGAGTCCTTTGCATGCCTTGACATATGTTTGCATGACATCTCCACATGACAGTCGATTAACCAGCCACGTGCAGTCGGTGGCCAGGTACATCCAGTCAGTTGGTCAGGCTAACACGTAAAGTTGGTTGAAAGTTACGCTGAGTAGCTTGCCAGACATGTATATTTAGTGACCAGGAACGCATGTCCAGTAGGTAAACAGCCACGTCCAGTAGGTAGACAGACGCATCCAGCAGGAGGTAAAAATATCCAGTTAGTAGCCAAGAAGTATTTCTTTCGTCAAACATTCTTTGGCGAACATTTAAAACATTTCATGTACAAAATCATAGGCCAAGCGTCTCCGAACTACGAGGACAGGTCACGTATAATGTTAGGCGTATGAGCCAAGTGTCTCCGAACCAAGAGGTATTATTCGTCGATACTCGACCAACATTTTAATTAGGTCATGTTCAATGTTAGGCGTATAGACCATTCTTATTCAAACCATGAGGCCAATCATGTTCTGAATACAGACTTATCAATGCTCATTCGTCGTCAAAAAGGAAGCACATAATAAAAAGAAGCACATTTGGAAGCACATTAAAAAAAAAAAACATATTTGGAAGCACATTCGACAAAAAGGAAGCATATTTGAAAGCACAATCAACGAAAAGAAAACACAATTGCTAGCACATTCAAGAAAAGGAAGAACATTTTGAAGCACATTCAAAAGTATGCATCACATTTGGAAGAACATAAAAAATAAAGCATATTTAACGAGACATAGAGAGATACGTTCTCATCACAGGAATACGATCTCAACGCAGGGATACGATCACATCGCGGGGATAAAATCTCACCTAAGGATACCATCAGGCCACCGGTATATGATCTCATCACAGGGATACGATCTAGTCACAGGGATACGATCTAGTCACAGGGATACGATCTAGTCACAGGGATACGATCTAGTCACAGGGATACGATTTCGTCACAGGGATACGATTTCGTCACAGGGATACGATATCGTCACATGGATACGATATCGTCACATGGATACGATATCGTCACATGGATACGATATCGTCACAGGGATACGATTTCGTCACAGGGATACGATCTAGTCACGGGGATACGATTTCGTCACAGGGGTACGATTTCGTCACAGGGGTACGATCTCGTCACAGGGGTACGATCTCGTCACAGGGGTACGATGTCGTCACAGGGGTACGATGTCGTCACAGGGGTACGATGTCGTCACAGGGGTACGATGTCGTCACAGGGGTACGATGTCGTCACAGGGGTACGATGTCGTCACAGGGGTACGATCTCGTCACAGGGGTACGATCTCGTCACAGGAGTACGATCTCGTCACAGGGGTACGATCTCGTCACAGGGGTACGATCTCGTCACAGGGGTACGATCTCGTCACAGGGGTACGATCTCGTCACAGGGGTACGATCTCGTCACAGGGGTACGATTTCGTCACAGGGGTACGATCTCGTCACAGGGGTACGATCTCGTCACAGGGGTACGATGTCGTCACAGGGGTACGATGTCGTCACAGGGGTACGATCTCGTCACAGGGGTACGATCTCGTCACAGGGGGTACGATTTCGTCACAGGGGTACGATTTCGTCACAGGGATGCTCTCGAGAGAGAGGGATAGGCTACGCTCTCGTCAGAGGAATACGTTACTACAAACTTGACTACGTGCATATAACGAAAAGAATTTACATTTACACGAATATTCAACTCAGTAGGATGCGTTTCTCCCAGTAGGATATAATCAATAGTATACTGTATGCTCCAACTGCTCCAACTATATTTGCCTCCACCAGCTACAACGACACTCGGCTACAAGGCTACAAGGCTACAAGTTCTCGAGTTTACTGGACGACGACCAAACAATATTTCAAGGCTCCAACTAACTGTATTTGGCTTCAACTGCACCACGACATTTGGCTAGATGGCTACGAGGCTACGAGTCTACAAGGCTGCAACTGGCTAAAATGGCTCCATTCAGCAGCTAGAGTTAATTTATCTCATATAATTAACTTGTTACAAGTAGTCCCGATTATTGCAACAGTTGGCGCCCTATGCTGTGTTGTACAGGCAGTCGCACTCTCATGTGGGATGCGGGATGCTCACTCACGATCGCAATGGCAATACTGTGGGTCGGATAAGATAACGCGGGTGGGCTCGAAAGTTTTATCAACACTCCGTTTACGGTATGGCGAAACCTTTTTGGTATGTTTCCTCAGCGAACGTCTAGGCTTTGAAGGCTCAATATCGAGATATGTAATAAAAAAAACCAATGTGCTACCAGTGTAGCTAATATCGTGTATCCATATTAATTTCTTAAGAATATTAAACTCGCAGAGACAAAATGATCGCGTAAAACGGACTCCGGTTGGTTAGTGGACCCGAGAAAAAAGAGGGGGAGGGCTGCACATGGATGACGAGCTGTTTCTGCACGTGCGCGCGAAGCCCGTGGCCACGTGACACGCCGCAGAGCCCCCCTCCCCCTCCCCTTGAGGAAGATTTCTGGGGGGGGGGGGGATTGCCGCTTGTGACTGTCGCGTCCAGAGTTGCACACCGTACTGACCATCTCCAGCTGGCTGTGCTGGCTGTGCGGGCTTATTGCTGGTGGTGCGCTTCCGTGGAACGTTAGACTCTCACTTTCCAGAGGACTTGTGGTCGAATTCGGTCCAACCATCTGGAGTTCTGTTTTCCGTGATCCCGCGATATCACTTAACAGGCAACTTAAGGCCATGGCCGATTCCTTCGCCAAATACACTTGGGAGCCTACGCACAATTTCATTCCGGGCGGGGAAGTTGAGGGTATGAGTAAGATAGATTTTGATATATTGTTAGGATTGGACGGGGGTGGGGTTATATACCTATATTCCCTCTTTTGCTCTCTGATTACACTATAATGCCCCATTTTTTATCTGTTTCTAATGACTTCGTTATTGCGGAGACGTAAAACAAAAATAAAATTTTCACTGGTGAATGGGGCATCCTGGCTGGGCTTAAAAGTGACATGTAGAGCTTTTACAAACCACTGAAGACTTCAGGGAAAGTGTCTAGACAACGAATAGCACCCAAACACTTGCCTATAGGGCAAGTGATTGTACGAGTACGCACCTAATGGGTTTCGGGTTATAATTAAGGATGTATAAAATATGTCAACTTCAAAATTTTACACAATGTTCTTTATTTACATACGACTAATTATGTAAATTTTGGTTGAATTTGGAAAAAAAATCATAGAAACTAAAAAGGTTTTAGAAAAAATTGTCATTTGCGTACTCTCGACCTACTTGGAGGTTAAGAGTACCGACTAACAGTGATCGCAAACCACTTTCCCGCTGCCTTCGTATGCAGATGGCACACTTCCAGTTTTCACACTGCCATTCTCCACATCCTGGGCAAGTAATTGTGTCATCAAGGAGAAGTTCGGTTATTTGAGCCGAGCTTGTGCTTGGTTGTGTGATGTGGTTTTGTAAAGTCACTTTTTTATTAAACTTTGTTTTATTTATTGTCTGCTAGTTGCTTTTATAGTTTTCTTTAGTCCTTCTCCTAATATATATATATATATATATATATATATATATATATATATATATATATAATATGTGTGTGTGTGTGTATAGCTCTACCATTATTTCTGATTTTGCATTCTTCCTTACAATTTTTTTTTATTTACTTTCTTCCAACATATTTTTAAAATCGATAAAAGGTTATTACTTCCGACTTCTTCCCCCCCCCCCTTTTTTTTTGTATTTTACCTCGGTTATAGAAAGAAGTAGAATTTATCTTAATACAGATAGTAGGTTTAGTGATAGGCATATTTTTTTTTTTTACGACTGTCAGGTTTATCCGTAGTAATGAAACAAAATTTTGGTGAACTTTAGCCATTAACTTCACAGATTCTGAAAATTTTCATTTGATTTCTTTTCTGCTGGTATATTCATTTTATTGGTCCGCACATTGAGTTGGAACTTAATTTTGTTGTTCCTTCGATTGATCTGAAGCATCAGGCGATTGGTCCACACTTTCTTCGTTGTGTTGTTTCTGACTTTCTTCGTTGTGTTGTTTCTGACTTTCTTCGTTGTGTTGTTTCTGACTTTAAACACGGGCTGGTTGGTCAGCAGGTTGGGGTGGGACTTGCTGATCGGTTTCTAAAGGGAAACAACGTTCTTCGTTAATAACATCTGGGTAAATTGGTTCAATTCCAGTAACCCTAAAAGCTTTTTCTGCAAGACGTATTCTTTTAGTAGCAGAATAGGCCTCTTAAAAAATTCCTGCTATGTTAGTCATCTTGATTACTTGTCCTGGATGTTGAACAAGCCATTTCTCACCTTCAGCTGTATATGCAGTCTTAAGTTAAGCAAAAAATACCTTATCTAAGGGCTTAATGGCATGGCTTGCATGAAGCGGAAGAGTTAAGAATGTGATATGATTCTGTCGCCAATACAAAATGCAGGAAGGATGTAATGTGAAGTAAGGTTGTCTGCTATTATTAATACAGGGTCAGCTTCTGATGGCTTCTAATGTTGTACAAAATGCTTCAGCCAGTCAAGAAACAGGTCCGTATTCATGTAACCTGTTTCACTTACTAGGCTCAAAGTTCCAGGAGGAGCATCTTCGAAAAAATGGGGTTTCTTCTCTTTCTTGGAAAGATCTGACCTGGGTGCTCTTAAATTCCTGTAGCACTCATACAGCATACAGCATACTGCACTGGAAATCTTACAAATAGTTTTATTACCCCTGGGAGTCAGTACCTTTGGCGTTTTATTTGGAGCTGTTGACAGTTCTATCTCGCCCATGTTTAATTTTATATGAGCAGGAAGCAGTTTTTGCAGACAGCTGTTCTTTAGATTATCATAACACCTTACCACCTGGACCTTATTGAACCCTACTGCTCTCGCCACACTGCATTTTTCTGGCACTCTGATGGATAATTTATCTCTCTTCCAAAATGCTTTCAACCAGTCTTTGCCGGCAACTTGTTTTTCTTTGTTAAATCTGTCGGATACTCCTTTCATTTCAGTGTATTCAAAAGCAACTTTCGAGATTTGCTTTCTTGAAATTCCATAAAATCTGAGGTCCAAATATCTGCAATGCTAAGCCAGTTCTCATTCCATTTCATCAGTCAAAGCCCTCTTGTAGCGCCCCAGAGATACCCCAACAGACAAGCCCTTTATATAAGACTATGTGCCAAAGGGACCTTACACATATAAGCAAATTTAGGCTTAGTCCTTGAATCACTCCCTCTCAGGCTTCTTTTTGTAGAACCGGTTTACCACCTCCCTTCCCTTTATAAACGTGACGTGGTACGTGCACGGTCCCTAATAATAAAATTTATTGAAATGAATATAAGAATGGAAAAGAACCTACAGCTTTCAATCTTTTTCTCAAAGTACATTTTTTTGATCCCCAGCTCTCTTACCTGCTTCTAATTTCCTCTTAGCCTCTTCCATATGGTCTGCGCTGATAGGCACCCTGTCGGTTTTTGTTTATACGGCGCCATTAAAAGAATCGCCTGGAAGAGTGAATCAAGCTATAATCCTGTTCAATAGGTTGACAATTAATATACAAAAATGTGTGTTATAATTATGCAATATAAAACATAAGATTATAGTTGAAAACATTGTTATTTAATTTTTAAAATGTTTAAAACTGTTTATTAATAAAATATAAAATACCAAAACAGATCTATTAATTGAAAACTGTTTTAAATATTCCCTGACGGAAATTAACTTCTGTGAGGCCAAGAACACGCAGGGCTGCGAGTCCTAGTCTTCTGCCGCTCTGCGTGATGGTTCACAGAATTGCTACTAGGTGCCAGCACAGCGCAGATAATGGGCTCGGACTCATGTCTTTTTTGAGCTACTATTATTTACTTTTCTTTAATACCAAGCAAATTATGTGAACTTATGTTAGGTAAATTAAAACTCTTGGATTTTAAGTTATAAATATTGTATTCGAGTAGTACCGTTTGGTATGTCCAGAAACAGGAACCAGATGGTGGAGCTGTGGAGACGACCGCCATCGTGAAATGTCATGGCAGCCATCTTGGATGACCTTGACCTTTGACCCTGACCTTCAAAATTTGAAAAAAAAAAAATTACTCAAAATTTGCCAAATATTCGCCAAAATTTCCAGTTTTAGAAACAAAATTCCACCAAAAAAAATCTATAAAAGCGGGGGGAAATTTCCCATTTCGAGGGGAAAATTCCCGTTTTGAGGGGAAAATTCCCGTTTTGAGGGAAAATTCCCCGTTTTAGTCCTCAAATGTCAACAGTCTCAAAATTTCTAAAAGTTTCTTAAGACTCCTAAAAGCAAGCCACCCTAAGCCGCTGAAGCCCTTACCTTGACAATAATGATGCCATGGCTGCCACTTTGAAAGTAAAGGCGTCACTGTTACACATTTCGTTACAGCCATCATCCTGAAAATCCGTAATTATCAGAATATTTTGGGAAAATTTTCAAAATAACTAATATTATTTTAAAAAGAAATGTTCAGCCATATTTAAATTATATGTCCACCATCTTGAAATTCAGTGTTTATTGGGAGAAAAAGAAGAAAGATTAACAATAATCAAACAATTATTTAAATACAATGTTAATGACATTTTAATAAAAATACACTTACGTCATGAAGTCTTCGGTTCAAAATCAGTGAGAGCAAAAAACAAAATGGCAACAGATCATTCCTCCACTGAGACCACAGGCAGACTGACCTCCCACCAGAAATACTAATGTATGTATTGCATCAGCCGGTCTAATTTCACGACCGCCATCGTGATTTCGTCTGCTGGAGGCCGCCATCTTGGATACAACATGTTTTAGATTTTTCGTCTGCTAGAGGGCACTACCGCCATGCTATAGTAATAAAACTTCTAGATTGCAGTAATTATTTATTTCCAGGGCGCCCGCCATCTTGTCGGCCATCTTGGGCGTCATCTTGTAAATATCTATATTTATTACTCTAGAAATCAGAAAATCAATTATTAATATAATGATTAATTCGATCGGTATCTTTCCTCGGTTCGATCCTTAGACGATGCAAGAATAAGTAATTTTAGGTCAAAAATATTTATTCAATAAAAAATGAAAAACCCTAAAAGCAGTGTGTGGTGGTGTGGCGGGGTGGATGGGTGGCGGGGTGGATGGGTGGCGGGGTGGATGGGTGACTGGGTGGCTGGGTTGATGGGTGTACGGGTGGCTGGGTTGATGGGTGGACGGGTGGATGGGTGGCGGGGTGGATGGGTGGCCGAGTTGACGGGTGGCCGGGTTGACGGGTGGTGGGGTGGATGGGTGGCGGGGTGGACGAGGCCAGCAACAGTAACTCGAGGTGCGAGGCGCTGTTAGGGTTGCGCAAACCCCAGGCGCCTTCTGGCTTCCAGCCCGGCCACCGTAGTCGCCGCAGACACGCCTCGGCGTCCTTAACCTTGCACCAGTACATTCACTGAGACTCACAATATTACCTCTGCAGCTGCTGCAGCTATCACTTTTGAATTATTCCTTTGCGTTCTAGTATTAACGTAGGTATTCGGATATGGTATGACCCCGTCTGGCAGGGGTGTATCGGTGTTAGTGAGGCGGGATGACAAGTGATCGCTCGCTAGTGCTTGTAACGAGGTATCTAGACGCAGTCCACGTCGTGCATAGGGAAACTATGAGATTTGAGTTTTAACACTAATATTAAATAGCGGATGTAGTAATGCAGATCATTTGAGTGCTTTAAAAAATTGTTTATCGCATGTTTCATGCTTAAGACACGTGTCGTACCCATTTTCACTCCACTCTAAAACGAAATGCGGAAATATAACTACTGATCCGTCCTCAGCATATTCTTAAATGACCTTCGTAAACAAACGTCAGTCTGATATCTTGATCGCTTTTTTATTTTTATTTTTTAATCGAGCAGTTTTCTGAAGCCGTGCACACCGTATGTGTGCCCAGGTAGGCGGGGCCCTTCTATCATATAACTACTTAATCTGATTTGGTATTAAATTTAACAGGTTTGGACACATAAGGTTTTTTTTTTTTTGCAGTTGTCAGTAGTCACAGTCCTTGCCATCAGCGCGAAGCGGGACCAATTCCCAGTCAAACTCCCTGACCCCACCCCTTTTCTAGGAGTTTATCTTCGGGCATAACGGAGGATTCACTAAACCAGTGGGCTTTGTCAGGGTACCTACTCCCTCGTTCCCGCTTAGAAATTGTGGATTCCGCCGCTGCTCCATCTCTTCTCGTACTTTCTAATGACCTCGTCAACTAGAGACTGAATCTTATTGCGTTCATCATTCATTTAGTCAGTTTAATGATACAGTTACCGATGTCTTAGGCTCAGTCTGACATGCGGTGCTGGTTATAACATGTTCGTGTCATCACTATTATTCAAGGGATGTTCCTGTAAATAAATCACGATAGCTTTCGGGAATCTGTTGTTGTGTCGCGTATCTTGATACCACGTTTTCGCGGAATGTTATTTGCGAAACTCTAAATACCACGCAAGTGATCACAATCATGAACACTTGCGTGTCTTTTTACCGCTATTAGATCATTACACTTATTGCATATTTTGTGACATAATTTGAAACGTATTACAAAATACAAGACGTTATAGCGATAAATTTACAAAAATTTCACTTTGTGATTTTCAGTTGCTATGTAAATAATATTCCGTGTTGGTACATTAAACTGTGCTGTGCTTCGAAGTGCAATTTTAAACAGTAGTTTTTATTAAAAGCGTATGTATTTGTGAACGAACGCGCGTGCCATTGTGAACCTCCGCTAATTGTGACTGTCCTATAGGCGGATTGCGAGCTAGTGACGGCGCCATGCGCAGAGGAAAAGAGTAGGTCTACTCCAACATTGCTCTATGGGAGGAGCCATGGAGAAGCGGGTGTCGCGTGGGAGGAAATGCGCTGCAGGAACTCGGAACCTCCAACGCCGCAATCGAGGCCAGGCGGAGATGCCTTTCTCTTCTCTGCGGCTAACAGTTTTTTTTTGGGTTATGTTAGTTGGGGGGGGGGGGGGGGGCAGTTGCACAACACGCGCAAATCTGTGGTCGTGTCATCTCGGCCACTTCTGTTCCCGGGAGTTGTATGTGCATCTGTAGAACATCTAACGGTTCTGTGACGGACATTTTGGGGGCCTTCAAGGAATGTTCGAATCAAAAGAAGTCATGTTGGTTTCAACAGTTTGTGAAATGTAACACCTTTTTTAACGTTTAGTATTAAAAATTTGCCTTCTATCAATACACATTAAGAGATTTTTTATGACCATTACATAGTATCTCTTTACAGAACTATAACAGTTATAGTCATTCCCGAAAATGAATTCAATAATAAACGCCATCGGGGAAAGCACCAGGCAGACAGTCACTAATGACTTAGGCATTCCGCTAAGTTATATACTGCTTTTCTCAGACGTGAAGGATGTTGGTCATGTGCATTGGTGTATCGCACGACATTTTATTATTATAATAATAGCCTAATCATACGATTTTGTTCGAAACAATGATGTTCAGTCAATGTTTTGTGGCAAGTGTTGGAAGTAAAGGCATACTTAAGATTAACTGTTCTTAAGGATCGCATGTCATATAGGTTAGAGGTTTTCTAAGGAATATTCTAGAACCATTTATGAAAACTATTATAATCTATGTCTAAGAAATTAGGAGAAAATGTTGTAATATAAATTTTTTTAGGCAGAAAATTAAAGGTCAGTCAGCGTGTTTACTTGTTTGTATTTCTCCATGATGGAATGTAATCTCTATATAGAAAAATCAATTGCCGTGCGTTAGTCTCGCTAAAACTATAAAACGGCTTGACCGATTTTAATGATTTTATTTTTGTTCGCCGCACAACAGGGTTAGTTTAGGGGGAAAAAATTAGGAAAATCCCAAAGGAACAGCCGAAAAATTGAAAAAATCGAATTTGGTAATTATTTTGTACTAGCTGCAATACCCGGCGTTGCCCGGGCTGAACACAGGGTGAAGGGGACCTTTTTCGAAATCAGATGTAGTTAGTAATTGTCTTCTTATTTTGAATGTCAAGTGTGAAAATTAATTTATATCACTTTCAGATCCCGACAGACATTCTGACAGTTTATAGTTATTTACCTGGTCTGTATGTAATTTAGACTTTATAAAGCAATATAGAAAAAAGCTGAAAAATAAGAGATTACTAATATTGAAAAGATTCCATTATCTAGCTAATGCTCGGCCTGCATTGCAATGCCTCATTCAGTTTTGTTTTGTAATATGTTTGAAGTAGTTCCACATATACAAATCATCTATCCATCTCTATATATATTTATCTATATCTACATCTATATACATATATGTATCTCTCTATCTCTATTTATCTCTTTATATCTACATATATACTTCCCACTATCTCTATCTTCTATATATATGTCTCTATATAGCTCTATACATCTATAAGTATATCTCTTTATCTAACCCATTTCATTCTCTATACCTCGCTCTATCTCAACTTATCTCTCCGTCTCTATCTTACTATATATATATATATCACTCTATCTCTGTCTCTCTTTTATATTTAAATAAATTGTGTCATGCGTGCGCAATTATACAACAAAAACAGACGAAGTGCCGCTATATAAAATGAAATAAACACATTTTTCGACACGATTCGTGCTCCAACTATTGAAAAATAGTTATACTGTCTCAGTAACCTTCATGGGCATGCGCATAACACGTCACCAAAATTTAATCGCAATCGGATGAATGGTATAGGAACGCATACGGCACAAACAAACGAAAATTAAAGACATGACAAACGCATCAAACGATGGTGCGTTTAAAATTCAAGGCAACTCTATCTATTGACGAAGTTAAGAACAAAACTGTTATTAGCGCCTTTATTTTGCTAGCCACTGCGAGCTCCACTAAGCGGACTGGTCTCACCAAGGAGAAAAATATTAATTTGCCAGACCTTACTATGTTTATGATCGTGTGTCAGACATAGATAAATGACACTCACTCACTATTTGTATGTCTATGACCTATTTTTTTCTGTTATAAAATGAAATTATCACTTTTTCACTCCCTTAGGGATGGAATTTCATATTAATGTGGGGTCTATGTGTTAATCCAGGTTATAAGCTAGCTGTAGGCCAAATTTCATTCAAATCCATTCAGTAGTTTTTACGTGAAAGAGTAACAAACATCCATCCATCCATACTTACAAACTTTCGCGTTTATAATATTAGTAGGATGGGAATTGCCACTTCGAATTATTTTAGAATGTTTCTATGTTTGTCCTCTATGTGTTCCTAAACCACTGATACGATCTCGATGAAATATTGCACACTTGATCTTCGAAACACGAGGAAGGTCACTGGCTAGGTGATATTACGATAACACCAACCCTTAAAGCAGACTTTAAGGTGGCGCGCGAGTCGTATGGATAGATACCTGTAAGTATTGTATAGTATTTCCTCTTTGCTATAGTCCGAATAACAATGGTGGGAGGGAGGGCGGGACAGATGATGATAGAGGGAGGGAGAGAGCGAGAAAGGGGGAGAGGAAGGGAGAGGTATATATAGAGAGATAGTTAGGTATAGAGAGATATACAGATAGAGATAGATAGAGATATAGAGAGTTACAGAGATGTATAGAGATAGAGCGGGATAGAGACACACACACACACACACACACACACTGTTTATGTATACATACTTTTAAAAATTTGGAAAAAAATTAAAGAAGCATTGCAACGCCTGGCGTTTTTTGTCTATATATTTAAAAAAAATCAATTGGAATGCGTTAGTCTCGCAAAATCTCAAAAATGGCTCGACCGGTTTGAATAAATATTTTTTTTTTGTTCGCCTCAATTTCTGGGGTGGTTTAAAAAAAAAAGGAACATAGAAAAACCCAAAGAAACAGCCGAAATAATGAAAAAATCGAAATTGGTAATTTCGTATGGGAATTGCCACTTCCGATTACATTCAATAGATGACGTACGTGGTGGACCTTCCGTTTGACAGCTGCGCCATGCATAACTGTTTTTCGTCGATGTGTTATTCATTCCGCGCGGTTGTGTGAAATCTGTTACATTAATAATAGTTTTTTCGTTAAAGAAAGTTAGTGGATTTTGAGAATATATTTGGTTTAAGCGAATTTAATTAAATTTTGCGACATTCTTTTTGATCAAGTCATTCTATTAAGGTAAATTGACTTTGCAAGCTTAGACATAACCACGAATTAATTCAAATGTGTTTGATAAAAACTCGAGGAATAAGTTTGAGGTTAATAATAAGTTGTAAAGTTCTCATGGCAAGTTCGACAGTTTTCAGTGATTATGAAAACGATTCCGTGTTGCACAGTGTTCATTGCAATGCCAAGGAAAGGACGAGCTGACATAGGTCGTCGTCGAGGCGACAATGATCAAGGGTAAGTACAGAGGAGAGGATGTTTTGATTCCGCGCCTCCCGTTGATTCCAACGGACTTGCCATTCGATTTTAATTATTCAGGCTTTAAAATTCATAAAAGTTCCGAAAATTTTAAAATGCTAGGTAATTTTTTTTTTCTGAAATAAATTAAACCATATCACATAGCCAGTCAAATTGACTTTATAAAATTGGTACTTTTTAGGTTTATTCTATTTCATTCTCCCTAGCCATACTGCACACAACCGTTAAAAATGCCACTTTGCCAATTAATTATGCAAAAAAAGTATGTGATGTATATATTTTTCATTTTGTGAAAGTAGAGCCGCTCAAAACGTCGGCAAGTTTAACCGCGTGGGATGCAAGTATAAAATAATGCCCTGTAAGCAGACATACACCCGAGCACACACGGTGCGCAGAGCTTCAGGTAACTGTCGTGACTGTCTACTAAATACATCTAAGAATGCGCTGAGGGTGGATATGTGGTTCTGTTTCCGTTTTTCATTTTTAAACTGTATTTTTAGGAGAGTAAAAATGGCTGAAACGCATGTTTTCAGAATAATACGAGTATTTAAGCACGAAACACCATGTACAGATTCTTGAAAGCACTCAAAAGGTGTAATGCAGGTCTCTTATTTTTATTCCTCAGCCATCTAATGTTATAATTACCGCTCAAATCTCATAGTTGCTCCATGCAGGACGAGAAGACTGCACGCCCTAATACATACATGCACTTAGAGGCGACACCGCGCTAGAAGCACCAGCGAGCGCCAACCTTATCATTCTGCCTTACCAACACACACACAAGACACAGCCCACACTAGGTGGGCTCCTTAAAGAAGAATTATTTTCAATATCAAACGATAAACGATGCTATAAAAAACTGCTGAAACTAATATGCGGTCTTTCGGTTCCTATTTATCCCCCTTAAAATTATACTATTTGCCCAAATATAGCGCTTCTATTCCACTCACAATATTAGGTTTTCCTACCAAATGCCACATGCCCAAATGTTACCATCAAAAATGGAAATATTTTCTAAGATTTTTAAATTAACTGCCGCTGCTTGTTATGATCAAGTGTTGACGTAACTGGGACGAGATGATTCCACGGTGGTTTTCAGTTGTTGAAAAGCCCACACAATCTCAAGTCCTCAACCCACGAAAGTATCTTCCACGAATGTAAACTCCTCGGTCGGTAATGGAACCCGGTCAGAGGTAAAAGCTTGTTGGGGTAACTGCTGAAAGGTCTAGTGATGTAGAACACGCTGACGGCGGCGGTGGTGGTGGTCGCAGACTACGTGAGTGGCGGGGAGCTGTTCACGCACCTCTACCAGCGCGAGCACTTCTCCGAGCAGGAGGTGCGCGTCTACATCGGCGAGATCATCCTGGCGCTGGAGCACCTGCACAAGGTGAGTCCCGGCCCAACCCGCTCCACGCTCCACGCTCCCCGCTCCCCGCTCCCCGCTCCCCGCTCCCCGCTCCCCGCTCCCCGCTCCCCGCTCCCCGCTCCCCGCTCCCCGCTCCCCGCTCCCCGCTCCCCGCTCCCCGCTCCCCGCTCCCCGCTCCCCGCTCCCCGCTCCCCGCTCCCCGCTCCCCGCTCCCCGCTCCCCGCTCCCCGCTCCCCGCTCCCCGCTCCCCGCTCCCCGCTCCCCGCTCCACGCTCCCCGCTCCACGCTCCCCGCTCCCCGCTCACCGCTCACCGCTCCCCGCTCCCCGCTCACCGCTCACCGCTCACCGCTCCACGCTCCCCGCTCACCGCTCCCCGCTTCCCGCTCCCCGCTCCACGCTCCCCGCTCCACGCTCCACGCTCCCCGCTCCACGCTCCCCGCTCCCCGCTCCCCGCTCCCCGCTCCCCGCTCACCGCTCACCGCTCACCGCTCCCCGCTCCCCGCTCACCGCTCACCGCTCCACGCTCCCCGCTCACCGCTCCCCGCTCCCCGCTCCCCGCTCCTTCTGTCCAGTTCAACTTATGTTCTCTCAGTAGTCCCTTTTGGTTTCTATTTCCCAAATACAACTTTCAAAACAACACAGGATTACAGGATTTTTGTTTGTTTACGAGCACTACAAACAGTGGCGAACGCTTGGTCAAGAAGGGGGGGGGATGGGATGCCTGAAATTATTAAAATAATATGCGAGATCTCAGTGAATGCAGTGTGTTATTTTGGGTTTTGAAAGAAATGCGAGCTGTTTTACCAGCTGGAGCTACAAAACCACAACTGCATTGATGCATGTTGAGAATTATAACGTAACTATCCGAAAATTCTTGTTGTTGACGTGTTATGAATACAATTTTTTTTGTAATATATTTTTAAATCTACAACCACGTGAGGTTGTCCTGAACGTAGTTACTGTTTTGAGAACTGTCGAATCTGAGATTAGTTGCTTGACAAAGACTAAAGTACAGATAAAGTGACAAATTATGTATTGTGTTACATCAAAACTGTAAAATCATTAATTTTTACTATGCATACAAATGTGACAAAATATCTGCAGTTAAATAGGCATTACGAATTTTTAATTATTATTTGTGACCCAATGAAGTTGGTTTGTTTTATAACACTCAGTTTAAATCGTCTAAATTAATTTTTGAAAACATATATCAGAATCTAAGATGAATTGTTCTGAATCCATCTTAAACAGTTGACCACCATCCTCAAGACTCCTTGCCACTGCATAAGTTCGCTCGAGGCGCAGATGATATTTGGATAATTTTTGGTACGGAATTTTCATAGAAATTTTTTTAGCCGAACAAATATATTCGTGGTATTATGAATAAAACTCAGGGGGAAAACCCTAAAGCGCTCGCTAAATGTACGTGCTTAAAATTGTTTGAATATTCTAATCTAAATAAAAAGTTTTTAAAATTGTAGCCAAACATAACCAACAGAAAATTCCATGGTAGGAATTAGTAAAAAAAATGTATAACAGCACAGATGGCACAGTGGGTTAGCAACGATGAGATCTTGGATTAAACAGCGACAAACAGACGAACCGAACAATGATAATAAACAGGTAATGTGGATAACACAACACAGAGATCCACAGACAAAACCCAGCGATGAGACAAGATAGATATTCTAGACACCACAACGGCAGCACAGTGTTATGATTCAACCTTAAGATGATCTTAATTATTTACTATTCTAAGACAGGGTGATAGGGGCTCAAGACTAACAATGAAAGGCAATTCAATATAGAGACTTGATTTAATGTCACGTACTATTATAGAGTTAGCGGTCACCAAATTAGACAATTATCGGGGAGCCTCGCTACCACACCTCGGCAGGTTCCTTACCCACGCTGTGCTGGGTCGCGCTCGCGGCAGGAATTCGACGACGGACTGCGGCGGCCGAGGACCACGGCGCTCCGTGGTTCCGGCGTCACGACTTCAGCCGTCCAGTCGCCGGTGACCAGAAGAAGCCCCTTCTCGACGGTGGCTGTCGTTTTTATTCTTCCGTCCGCGTCCGTGTTGATGTTCCGTGTTGTCCTCTTTTCTCTCGCAGCGGCGGTCGGCCTTCGGCGACTCGCGTCGCTGTTTCGCTGGCGGTGTTGAAACTGCTGACACCTCGTGTTTGACTCAGGGCGAGCCTCGAAGCCGCTTGCCAGAGTGCTCAGAGCGAGTCATAACACTCTCCCCCTGGTTGGATTAAGAGGCTGTCCTCAGCCTAGTTCAAGAGGACACTGGAACTGCATCTTGGAGCGGGAACGTAGGTGTCTTGATGCATCGGCCGCGGACCCGATCTTCCTGTAGGTGCCTTCATGCTCGGAGCGCCGCGTGTCCTTTCTTCTCTCGCGGTCGGTTACGCGGATCGACTCGCATTCCTGACGTGGTGTGACAGCGAGACTTTCTATAGTTGTTATAACATTTCTATTTAGTATTCTGAGGGTACCGATTTGTGATTACATTGAATTTTTTTTTTATACAACCGATATAACATAACAAGACACAAATTAATATAATCAACGTGTTAACAACTTGATACATGTGAGTTGTATTATAAATATATCAATACAATTCATATGAACATACTCTGACTATATGTGTGGTAACCAGATTTTTTTTTTTTTTTTTCGTAATTTTACTCTATCATTGATTTATTTATTTATCCAATGTTACATTCACAGCAACACTCAAAG